>NC_056743.1:353247461-353299961 GCF_019279795.1 Protopterus annectens | reverse complement strand
CTGCAAGCTCTAGGGTTCATGGCCTCTTGCATTCTATTCATTCCATTTGCCAGACTGCATATGAGGAAACTACAATGGTACCTAAAAAGCCTTTGGTGTCAACACTGTCAAGACCTGGAAACTATCATACCAATGATACCTTGTCTAAGGAAAGATTTTCTTTGGTTGGCAGCAGCAACATGCAACCACAACAAGGGACTTCCCTTCTCACAACCCCACGCCACCCAGACCCTCACCACAGACACATAAGACTATGCCTGGGGTGCACACCTGAATGACAGGTGCATTCAGGGCCATTGGAGCCCAGATCAAATACATCTGCACATCAATCAAAAAGAGATGCTAGCTGTTCAGCATGCCCTGACAGCTTTCAGACCCCTACTCTCCCCGAGGCCTCTACTGATCAAAACATTCAACACCACAGTGATGTGGTATATCAACAAGCAGGGAGGGACTCACTCTTATCCCCTCTGCAGGCTCACCATGACCCTTTGGCACACAGCTTCAGCCATGCAACTACACCTGCTAGTACAATTCCTGCGTGGCTCCCTAAACTCTCTGGCAGACAACTTAAGTAGAAACCTGCTAGACCCACATGAATGGCAGCTAGATCACAGAATCTTCACCCTTGTAACCCAGAAATGGGGCACCCCACAGGTGGGCCTCTTTCCCTCCTACGCCAATCATCAGCTCAGCAAATTCTACACCGGGAAACCTCAAGCAAGGCCTGGAAAGTGGATGCTCTATCCTTCCAGTAGGTAAACCTCTCGGTCTATGCAGCTCCCCTCCACCACTCATTTCAAGGATACTGCTCAAAATAAGGGAGGAAAACCCAAGGGCAATTCTGATTTCCCCAGACTGGCCATGCCAGCTCTGGTACCCACTGCTGCGCAGCCTGTCACCCCTGCCACCATGGCACCTACCTCAGATCCCAACACTCCTGACCCAGATGAATGGAGAATTCATGCATCCCCAATTGCAGACCCTCAACCTGGCAGCCTGGCTTATTCTCTGACCTCTCCTCAAGTTGCCAGCCTAAGCAAACAAGTCCTAGATGTTATAAGTGGCAGACACCACAGCACTAGAAAGTCCACATGGACCCAAGCTAAGGGAGCCGGAATAGCACAGCCCTCCCTACCGCTCATTCTGGATTACCTAGCAGACCTACCACACAGGGGTCTATCCTTCTCTTCTATTAAAATTCATGCCTCTGCCATCTCTGCTCATTACAGCACAGATCCACCTCTATTCTCTCACACCCTCTCATCAAACAGATCCTAAGAGGGGCTAACAACTTAAGGCCACCCAGAAGAGTTCCTACCCCAGCTTGGGACCTTAATGTTGTGTTGGAAAAGCTCACCCTACCCCTGTTTGAACCTGTAGCTTCAGCAGAGTTAAAATTCCTCTCTTGGAAGACAGTCTTGCTTCTGGCCATCACTTCAGCTAGAAGAGTGTCAGAGCTACAAGCACTCATGGCTGTAGAGCCCTTCATCATTTTCCATGCTGACAGGGTTTCCCTCAGGATACCTCCTTCATGCCTAAAGTGGTGTTAAGTGTGGCTCTCAACCAGTCCATTCATTTTCCCACCTTTTTCCCTAACCCAAAAAACAAGGGGGAAAGGATTCTGCACTCTCTAGATGTGCACAGACAGCTCAGATTCTATCTGGACAGGAATAAATCTTTTAGAAAAAACTGATCAATTGCTATTCAGCTTCACAGCAGGGGCAGAGGGCAAAGCCATATCCAAACAAATAATCTCCAAATGGATAGCACACTGCATCCATTTCTGCTACAAACAGCATGGGAAACCACCCCCAGAGGGGGTCAGGATGCATTCCACCAGGGCAACCTCCATCTCTGCAGCTTTTCTCAGAGGGATTCCCACCAGGGACATCCTGGAGGTTGCAACATGGACATCTATTCATACCTTCCCCAAGCATTACCACCTGCCTATCTTCCCCAAATCCAGGGCAGGCTTTGCCACTGCAGTCTTGCAGGGCATCCTAGCCAGCCCTAAGTCTTTTTGACTGCCTCCACCCTTTTCTTCAACTTTGGGAATCAACCCAAATGTGATGACTGCAACAATGAAACACAAAGAACATAGTACAGTTGTGTACACTTACAATAAATGTAGATTTTCTAGTGTATTCACTGCTGCAGTCCTGGTTTCGCCCCTCCATTCCCCTTCTCTCTCTCTCTCTTCCTCTCCTTACAAGGAATTTTTGCTATTTACTTTCTACTGGTGGTATTCTTCCACCATAACCTAGCTCCCTATCTGGGGGCTCCTGACAATTAGGGCAAGAAAAACAGATGCAATGGAGTCGGCTGCCTGATTTTATACCACTGATGACCTGATGTCACTCCTGGAGTGACAGCAACTTATGCAGAAATACTAAGCCTCTGGTATTCGGGCCGACTGAGGGCTACCCCTGGCAGGATAACCCAAATGTGATGACTGCAGCAGTGAATACACTCGAACATCTACATTTATGGTAAGTGTACACAGCTGTACTTTTCCTTTCCAATGGTAATGGTTACATTTGAATAGGAATGGAATCTGTTTCACATTGGTGGGGAGTCTTTTCCAGATTGTGGGGATCCTTTGAAACATACATCTGTCTATCCATCATGTTCTATTTATATGACAAGCTACTTTAAATCCTTGGATCTAGTGTTTCTGATGCTATTTATTTTACAGATGTGCAAAAGGTCCATCAGGGCTGCATCTGAGAATGGCTTAGATGCCAGGCATAGAGTAACCTCAAGCCCCTCAGTAACCTGTATGAGATAGAGTATAGAGATAGGGATTTAAGGTGATCTGTTTAGGCTAGCATGGAAATTATCTGGATTATCAACCTCTCTCAGCATTCCAGCTGTTGCATATGACTGGTCAGGTATATGCTGAAGGGGCATTGTACTCCATGAACTGGCACCTCACCTGTGTGCCCTGTTCAGTCACAGCCTCACCTCAGGCTTTGTCCCTACCAAATGGCACACTGCTACAGTCATCACTCTCCACAAAAGAGGAGCAACTACAGACCCTGGGAACTATCGCCCCATTAGCCTGATGAGCGCATCATCATGGACCTAATAAAAAAGGTTATAGGGACTCTCCAAACTCTGGATCCCACACAGTTTGGTTTTGTAAAAGGTAGATCATGCCTGCTCAACTTGGTCAACTTCTTTGAGTCAGTCACCTGAGGATGAAGGCAAGGTGGTTCATACAGCCTACCTTGATCTGGCGAAGGCCTTTGATACCATTCCCCACTCAGGAATCATAGAAAAACTCACTAGGATAGGCATCAACCCCTATATCACTAGGTGGGTTACAAACTGGCTCACAGGTAGAACCCACAGTGTGAAAGTAGCTGACTCCATGTCAGACTGCTGACCAGTCATGAGTGGAGTCCCACAGGGTTCAGTCCTGGGTCCTCTCCTGTTTGGTATCTACTTCTTTGAAGTCCAGGCCAACATGAAGGGACTCTGGCTGACAAAGTTTGCAGACGATTGCAAGTTAAGAGCTATTATTAACTCCCCAACTGATGCTGACATCCTAAAGAAAGGCCTTACAACTACTGGTGTCAGAACCATGGCTTTATGCTCAGTGCCAAAAAAATGTGTCATCATCCCCTTTGGGAAAAAGTCCGTTCCCATGAATTACCACATCGATGGTAGTCCACTGAACACTGAAGGCATTATAAGAGATCTGGGAACACAGGTTCATAGGTTCATAGTTTAGTACTAAGTTACAAACCCTGCACCTTGGGTTTGTAAGGCAAACACCTCAGCCATTAAGCCACCCTCCCAACCCAAGGTTGACAGCAACTTCTTTTTTGACCACCACATTGCCACTGTGGTCAGAAAGTACTTCTATGTGGCACATCTCATTACTAAGGGTTTTGCATCCAGGAAGAAAGAGGTCATTGTCTCCCTGTACTCTTCCCTCATTAAGCCAATCATTGAGTACAATGCCCCATTTGGCAAGTACCTCACTAAACACCTGCAACAACTGGAGAGGCTGCAAAAGTACCTCACAAAGAGGATCCTAGACCTTAAACATTTGTCCTATATGGACAGACTTAAAAAAACTCCAACTATTCTCTGTCTCATATCACGTACATAAAATTGATCTCTGCTTGACTTACAAAGCCATGTCTGACCCAGCTCTGTTAGAAATGCCACATCTAAAGATATCCCAATCCTTCCACACCACATGCTTCATAGACCTCGACCTCATTACCACAATCAACAGAACAAGCTGGAGGGACAGACTTCCCATACATGTCAAGCAGAGCACCTCAATGGCACACTTCAAGAGAAATCTTGACGAGTGGATGGAAATAGAAAAGTCACCCCAGGGGTCACTCCAGTGGCTTTACTCGATAGAGGCACTGGGAACTAAGGTCAGGTGGCACAATGCCAGGGTAATCCTTTGGGCTAGGCTTGTAAAGGCTCCAGGGCTATTAGCCTAGTACACAGCTAAGTACCTATGATGGGTCTGATAAGGGCCGAGGAAAGTCATACTACAACCTCCTTGGACCGGGATGCCATACCGTTACTTACAAGCTGGTTGACATGGAATGATTTTCTTACTACTTTGACTACATATTGGTCAAAGGTCAGATTACTGTCTACATATGTTCCCAGATCCCTAACTACTGGGTCAGCTCTTAGGGGTGTCTTATTGAAGGAGTAATTAACTTGGAATTGACCAAAAAAGACCAGGAGGAACAATTGTCAAAAAGTAACCAAAAACCAATAAAATAATAAAATAGACAATGGAAAGTAGCACTGCAGCGCTCGCTGTTGTAAAAATAGACTCCTAAATTTATTATTCTTTAACGCAATTCAATGAAACACAGACAGTGTGTTCGTCCAAGTATTCCTCAGACTTCATCAGACAGTTATGTTGAATCAATTAAGCCATATATATACACACACACATAAATTGATGTAACTAATGAATAAAAGCGAAAATTGATTTTTAAAAGCGAAATAACCCAAAAGATTTAGGAAACAGGTAAAATAAAATACAAATAATACTACAAGTCTCCAATAATAATTTGATAAAAACAACCCAAAATATTTTTTCTTTGACATTAGTAAACCCATAAATGGTGTTAAATCTGTAAAAATTCATATACAGGTAAGCATATTTCAAACCATATGAAATATAAAACATAAAATCATGAGAGTATGTTTTTCTGAACTATAAATATTTTGAGTATTAAACTACTCACAGTTTGGCCAGCCTAAGCTTTAAGAGTGGTGTCAGGGAAATATTATTATTGAGGCCAGGGGACTTGTTGGCCTGAAGTACAACTTGCCAAAAGGTTTCTCTATAGGCCAGTTGAAATTCCCAAGGTCCCCCTCAAATTCTTTTGTACCTTTCTCAATAAAAAGAAGCGAAACTTACCATTGGGACATGAGGCAAGATGTCTAAATAGAGCATTGTGATTGTTTTTGTTGTTAATACTATTCATGTGTTCATATATCCTACGTTTAAGTGGCCTCTCTGTTTTTCCTACATAGAAACGTTGACATACACTGCAAATAACTAGGTAAACCACCCCAGAGCTATTGCAGTTAAAATAACTAGGGGAAATCAAAACTTTTTGTCTAGATGCTACCAGAACTTTTTCCTTCTGTATAATGTAGGCACACTGCTTACAGGCCCCACACTTATATGTTTTCTTTCTTTTATGTGAGAGGATGGACTCATAGTTGACTTTTTCCAAAAATGTTTGATATTCTGGCCCCTTCTGAACACCACCTTAATAGATTTATTTTTGAGGTTGACCAAATCCGTGAGCTCAAAACATTTTTTACACTCTTTTTCAACAATAGCTTTAATATGGTATGTGTTACCACTAAAATTGGTAATAAAGGATCTATTGTAACTTTCATCAACATGACTAAGTGCTCCATGTTGGTGAGAAAAATCAAGACCCCTTAGCAAAATTGGGATATATTTATCCTTCCTACCCTGTGATACTTCTTGTTGAGTTTTAGTAATTAAATCCTGGCCTCAGTGATAATATTTCCCTGACACCACTCTTAAACCTTAGGCTGGCCAAACTGTGAGTAGTTTAATACTCAAAATATTTATAGTTTAGAAAAACATACTCTCATGATTTTATGTTTTATATTTCATATGGTTTGAAATATGCAAACCTGTATATGAATTTTTACAGATTTAACAACATTTATGGATTTACTAATGTCAAAGAAAAAAGTATTTTGGGTTGTTTTTATCAAATTATTATTGGAGACTTGTAGTATTATTTGTATTTTATTTTACCTGTTTCCTAAATCTTTTGGGTTATTTCCCTTTTAAAAATCAGTTTTTGCTTTTATTAATTAGTTACATCAATTTATGTGTGTGTATATATATGGCTTAATTGATTCAACATGTTAATTATCTGATGAAGTCTGAGGAATACTTGGACGAACACTCTGTCTGTGTTTCATTGAATTGCGTTAAAGAATAATACATTTGGGAGTCTATTTTACAACCGCGAGCGCTGCATTGCTACTTTCCATTGTCTATTTTATTGGGTTTTGGTAACTTGGCATTCAGCTTTAATTTCTGACTTTGGCACCAGTCATTTCTTTGTGTTAGGATGTTAATGTTATGGGGGTCTGCAAACTTGATGAGCCAGACGTCCGTGGCATTAACCTTGACCACTGAGAAGTAGATGCCAAACAAGAGTGGGCATGCACTGAGTCCTGAGGTATTCCACCAGTGACAGTTCTCTTGGTGCAAGTATTCTCACCAGTCCTGACTTACTGGGATTTATTTGTGAGTTTGCTGTAAATCAAGCAAGCTCTAAAGGGATTTATGCCTAGCTCTTTTTTTTTTTTCAAAATTATGCCTAGCTCTTGAGTTTATCAGTAATACTTGAGTGGGATATTGTATCAAACACCTTAGCCAGGTCTAGGTAGAAAATCTGCACTATTTTCCACTCATTCAATGCCTTGGTGACCCTCTACCAGGTTAAAAACTCATGTTCTTCCCTTGACAATGCCAAACTTTGATGGGTCCAATGTCTGAAGGTTGGCAATGTCATTTTTGATCATTTCCATGATAATTCATTCCATGGCTTTGCATATTAGACTAGTCAGACTGATGGGTCTGTAGCTTCTGGGGTCACTTGATGGTCCAACTGGTGAATAAGGATAAGTGTTTCAGTTCTCCATTCATGTGATACAAGCATTATAGTCCCCCATGTATGTGGTGCAAGTGTTTCAGTCCTGCATTCATATGGTTCAAGTGTTACAGTCCACCATTTATGTGGTACAAGTGTTACAGTATTGCATTCATGTGGTACAAGTGTTACTGTTATGTGGTGCAAGCATTACAGTCCTCCATTCACATGGTAGAAGTTTAACAGTCCTCCATTCATGTGGTACATGTGTTAAAGTCTTCCATTCATGTTGTACAAGTGTTACAGTTCTTCATTCATGTGGTACAAGCATTACAGTCCTCCATTCATGTTGTACAAGTGTCACAGTCCCCCATTCACATGGTACAATTGTTACAGTCCTCCATTCATGTGGTACAAGCATTACAGTCCTGCATTCATGTTGTACAAGCATTACAATCCTGCATTCATGTTGTACAAGCATTACATTCCTCCATTCATTCGGTACTTAAGCTTTTTTGAGGCTGTAGTTGAAAAGTGACTCAAGTGTCCCTGATAGGTTATGTTTCAAGATATTTAGGATGCAGCCTGGGATATAGTCTGGGCCCACTGAGGCTGTCTTTTTGGCCTTAGCAAATACCATCAAAACCTGCTCCCTGCTAATAGTTGGGGGGGCTATGCTAGTAGGAATTTTACAGGGGTGCAGAGAAAGAGTTGGTGGTATAGTTACAGGTGAATTTTCCAGCCAGTAGATACACTATGTCACTCTGCTTGGATAAGATGATAGCATTTATCCCCAGTTCAGCACACTGCTGTGTACTATTTTTAAGGTTTCAGACATAGCTGTAGATGACCTTGTAGTTGTCTTTATACTGAGAGGCTATCTTGACCTTGTAATTGGTGGCCTTGCTGCATTTAATTAGTCCTCTCAGTTTCCTGTTCAGTTTAGTTAGTGAGCTCTCATCATTATGAGAGTTGTTCTTACTGATTTTGGCCATGATATTTCCTTTTGTTATATACCCTGTTAAGGTTAGGATTGCATCACGATGGTTTATTTTTAGGGGTTGTTTCATGCTTTTTCACGGTAGGTACAGCAGCCTCTATGTAGCCATTTCATGGTTGCACAGGGTTTCTGTGAACAATTTTATATAGCTTGCTGAGAACTCAGGGTTTGGAGGAGCATAGTTTCATAGTTTCATAGTATAATACTAGGCTATCTGCCCTGGGGCATTTGTAAGCCTAGCCATAGTGATGTGGCTTTTGCCACCCCATGAAATGGTACAAAAATGTACAGAATAAATCTAGAATACTGTGCCTCTGTCTAGTAGTGACACAATGAAGGTCCCCTTATATAATAGAATTAGTTTACTGTGCCCCTGTCTAGCAGTGACACAGATGTGACCCCTGGGGTAAACTTTCAATCTCCCATCCACTCATCAAGATTTCTCTTGAAGAGAGTCAGTGAGGGGCTCTGCCTAATATGAACTGGGATCCTGTTCCAGAGCATGGGAAGCCTCTGGGTTATGAATCTATCCCTCCAGCATGTCCTATTCATACTTGTGTTGAGGTTTAAGTCTTTAGCTCTCATGGTCCTGATGGATTTGGATTTTTTTAGGTGGAGCATGTCTATCAAATCCTGATTGGACATGGCCTTGTACGTCAGGCAGAGATCACCCTGAGCAGGCGGTATGCCACTGAATAGAGCTGAAGTTTCTTTAGTCTGGCTGAATAAGACATATGTTGGAGACCCTTGATCCTCTTGGTGAGGTACTTCTGTTGTCTCTCCAGCTGTTGCAAGTGCCGGGTGAGGTACATACCAAATGGGGCATTGTACTCAATTATGGGTCTGATGAGGGAGGAATATAGGGGTACAATGACATCCTTGGATCTGGATGTGAATCCCTTCATGATGAGGTGTGCAAGGTAGAATGTTTTTCTAACCACTTTGGCAACGTGGGTGTCAAATGAGAGGTCGCCATCTACTTGGGTCCCCAGGTCTCTGATTACTTTTTCTGTACTCAGTGGGTTGCTGTCTATGTGATAACTTGTGGGTACTTTGTTTTTTCCAAAAGGGATGACTATACATTTTTTGGCATTTAGTTTAAGGCCGTGACTACGGCACCAGTTGTCCGTTTCAGTGAGGCCTTTTTGTAGGATGTGTGTGTGTCTGCTGGTGCATCGACTATGGCTCCTAGTTTACAGTCATCTGCGAACTTTGTCAGCCACAGCCCTCCCATGTTTGCTTTAACATCTGAGAAATAAATGCCGAACAAGAGGGGTCCCAGGACAGATCCCTGTGGGACACCACTTGTGACCGGCTTTGAGTCTGACATTGCTCCAGCGATTTTAACTTTAAGGGTTCTGTCCTTTAGCCAGTTTGCAACCCATCTAGTGACATAGGGGTTTACTTTTAAGCTGTTTAGCTTATCTATGATGCCCGAGTGGGGTATTGTGTCGAAGGCTTTAGCCAAGTCCAGGTATGCTGTATGGACTGCTTTGCCCTCATCAATGGCTCTAGTGACTGTTTTGAAAAAGTCACCCAGATTTAAAAGGCAGGATCTGCCCTTCACAAAGCCGAACTGGGTGGGGTCAAGTGTCTGTAGGTCCCCTATGTCTCTGTTTATGAGTTCCATAATGATTCTTTCCATGGCTTTGCAGACCAGGCTAGTTAAGCTTATGGGGCGGTAGTTTCCAGGGTCTGTAGAGGCACCCCCCTTGTGGAGTGGGACCATTGTTGCTATACGCCAGTGTACAGGTACATATCCCGAAGTAAGGCTAAGGTTAAATAGCATTTTTATGTGTGGGTTTAGCTCCTCTTGGAGTTCACGTAACATGCACCCCGGGATACCGTCAGGTCCCATTGATGCTGTGTTTTTTGCTTTGTTTAGGGTGGTTCTCACTTGGACATCTGATTGGATTTTGACAAATTAACACAAAATAGGATGTAGTTTGCTTTAGAATATTATAGGTTTTTCTGAGTTTTCCATGTTCATTTTTATTTTGGAGGAAACAACTTTAGGATCAGGCTTCACCAATGAGGACGTGACATGGGAGGGTGCAGTGGTCTCCCATATTGGTGAGTACTAGTTCCTGTATGTTTGAATCTCTGGTAGGTATGCACACTATCTGGTCAAGGGTATTAGTGTTAATAAAGTCCAGAAAACATTGTGCCTGCAAGTTGGAAACTGTGTTCCAGTCTATAAATCAGTGGATGAAGACTCCAATGAATAGGTATGTGTCTAGATGTTTGAGTGTCTGCCTCAGGTCCAGGTTCTAGTTATGAGATTCTTGGGGCATTAACGGATTTGAAAAAAGGGACTATGGCTTAACATAATTCTACTAGTGGGCTATAAGAGTTTAGTGGCTCCTACTCTGAAATGAATGAAGAATAACCAAAAGGGGATACAGAGAATATAGGAAAGAAAGCTAGGACATAGAGCACCTGTTCAGACATGAAAAGCAGGTACTAACATTAGTTATATATTTATTTATTTATTTATTTGTAGTTGTTGACTGTGAAAGTCTGACTGGGTTACTCACCCCTTTTCAGTGGCAATGCTGGGTAAAATCCCACAAATCACAGGTACATATCAAGCATTTGTAAGATCACAACAGGCATTCACAGTAGTAATAACAGTTAGGTAAGGTAGTAAAATGGAAAACCTACGGACACATATAGCGAATTCAGTCATAGTCTGCACTGAAGGTTAAGGCTGTGAACTGTTATTCAAGGGGTCATTCAAGGTCTGATTTTCTTGGCCCTCATTTGACTGCTGTGTGACCTTCAGCAAGTCCACTAATCTGACAGCGCTTGGGGGTAAATGGGAATTGATGCCAGAATCCTTAATCTTCTACTGGACTGCAAGTGTATGAATTCTTGCAGCAGTATTACAAGTCTATTACCGTAATCATGATACAATCTGTGCATAGCAGATGCTGTATGGTTTGCACTTTTTTCAAAACCGTATGAAATGTTTTCCTTGCGCTGAGTAGTCACTTTTATATCAAGCTTTTCATTCTGATTGGACAAGTAGGGAAAGAAGTATTTTCAGTATTTGGAAGTTTTTCATTTTTCTTGTTTTATTAATTCCTTTTTTCAGCAGCTGGATATAGGCAGGGTGGCTAGGGCATTAGGGCACTGAGTTCTTCATGTGGGGTGAGCATATCAGGTGCACATTGTTATCAAGCATATATGATATGAGGGCTAGCTTAAAGCATTAGAGTGACTGGTGTTGTTTTAGTACAGACAGTCAGCGATTGCAGTGTGAGGCTCATTTATAAGGGCATTGTGGAGAGGAAGAGAACCGAAGCCATTGCAGTGCATAGGGAGAACATAGAGTGAAAAGTGTGAGAAGGGAAGACTGCTAGATGAAAACTAAAATGGAAATAGAATCTGCTGAAAAGGAAGACGTGAGCATAATTCATAATTCTCATATTTCAGGTCTGCAAAAATTGAGGGTTACAAGAGTCAGGGTGGGCAAAAACAGGAATTTGTTTTAGCAGTTGTTGGGGCACAGCTGAAAGCACTATCTGTGTGGAATAACACAATGGGAGAGGGTAGGGAATTCTGGTAATACTTTGCTCTATCAAATGAATTATAATCAAATAACTGAACGAAAGTATCAACTGCTTGTGAGTCATAAAAGAGCTGAAAGCAATACAGATATGTAAGGAATATCATAAAATTATTTAAAATGGCATACGTTATGAGGATATGGACAAAGGATTATGTGTGAGTATGCATCGAGAATGCTTAGAGCAGACAAGTACTACATGTTGAATCAATTAAGCCATATATATACACACACACACATAAATTGATGTAACTAATTAATAAAAGCGAAAATTTATTTTTAAAAGGGAAATAACCCAAAAGATTTAGGAAACAGGTAAAATAAAATACAAATAATACTACAAGTCTCCAATAATAATTTGATAAAAACAACCCAAAATATTCATACTTCTCAACTGTCCCTGATTTTGACTCAAATTTTGGCTCTGCCCCTCTTAATCCCTCCTAAAACTAGTGACTTTTGGAGCAAAGGTGGTGAATTGCACTTAATGAATAAAGACAATAATTAAGAGTTATAGACTTCTTTTATTTCAGAAAATGTGTAATAATTCATATACTCTGATTCTGTCAATGTTTCAAGTTAATAGCACTAATATTTTAAAAGTGTCCCTGGTTTTTTCTTGACTTGTCCCTGATTCTGTTGAAATTTGTCCCCGATTGGTTGAGAGGTCTGACTACACTATGTCAGTATTGTTTAAAGAAAAGTTAAATGAAAGATGTCTTCTTTCAACAATTACTATGAATTGTGTTTGCACTATTGACAAATGGCTAAGTAACTGTGAGATGAGAAAAGTTATAGCTCAAAACTACACAAACACCCATAATATGATATCAAATATGCATAAAATATCAAAACAAGTGCGTTACTGAATAAGCTTCAGATTCCTGCAGGAGAACAAGATCAATGCAAAAGGAAGTGGTGAAGCAAACTGTTGGGATTGGAAGACGTTTGCAGACAGCATAGAGAAAAGCTAGCAAAAAGTTTACATTTGATGTTAACTAACTTTTTAGTTTAATGTTAAGGAAAAGTGACTCCCACAGCCAGGCTCACTAAGGTTAAAGAAGACTGCTAGGCAGTGGTAGGTGCTCAGGTTTGTTATACGTGAAAGGAGTGCTTGATATCTTTATTAGAATGGAGGTCGGTCATTGTGGCCTGAAGTCACAGTTTCATTTTGAAGTCATGATATGGCTAACAGTGTAAATGAGCTGTGCTTGGAAGTGTGGAAAATGACAAAGTCAGCTGTGAGAGTGGGGATGTTGTTTTATTAATTGGTGTACTGGGTATGGCCATTGGACAATGGAAGGGGAAAGACTCAAATCCTGCCCATAGTCTTGACTACAAGAAACAGCTTGCCAACACCACAGAGCCTTACTCACCTGTACTAATTCCCACTCACATGCATCTCCAGAACTGAATAGAAGTAGGAAACATAAGTATAAGAATAAATATAAGTATAAGTGGACAGAAGTAGGGGAGAGGATAAGTGAATAAAAGTAGGGGACAGTGTAAGTGGGCAGAATTGGGGACAGTATAAGTGGATAGACGTGGGATGAGTATAAATGGACAGAAGTAGGGACAGTATAAACTAGAAGTGGGGGACAAAATAAGTGAATACAACTAGGGGACAGTTTATGTGGGCAGAAGTAGGGGACAGTATAAGTGGATAGACGTGGGTCGACACTATAAATGGACAGAAGAAGGGATGAGTATAAATGGACAGAAGTGGGGGCAGTATAAGTCATCAGAAGTGGGGGACAAGATAAGTGAATACAACTAGGGGACAGTATAAGTGGACAGAAATAGGTGACAGTATAAGTGGAATGGCAAACTAAAGTGATGGCCACATCTTTAAGAAAGCATCTAGAAGAACTCTACTGATATTGGAGGATCTTACTTTATAATCTTATTGAAAAAGTGATTTTCTGACTGGTAGGCAGGTAATCTAATAAGAAGACTTTGGATTTTGGTGGAGTGCTGTATATTCTGTTTATGCCCTGCAGTAATATGCCAGTGACTTAACATTGGAAAATTATGTCTGTAGTCGACGAGTTTGCTAATCTAGTATAAACACATATTGCAGGCTTTAAGAAAAAGTCCAAATTACCCAAGCATGAACTGTGAAAGATTCTGTGTGAGTTGATGTTAGCTGTATACTGTTAAGTGTCTGTGTGACTACAGTGGCACCCTACGTTCTAACAATTAAATCAGATTAATTCAAGATGACTATCTGTTTTTGCCAAATATGCATCTTTGCACCCATCCTCTGCATGATTTTCTTGGACAAAATATCAAGATATAGCCAGGTTCGAAGGGGTGTCTTGTCTGGGGACTTAGTGATGACATGTACTGTTCACAAATGGTTATGCATTTTTGGCCTTATGTAACTGTGGCTTCCAACCCACACCTACACAGTTCTTTGAAGCATCTACAATAACAATTAGTGCCTCTGAATAAGACACCATGGTACTTCCTTGGAAACGTGTGGGGGAGCTTGCCTTAGGTTTCTCAGCATCATGACCACAGATTGGCAGGAAGATGTGGTGAGTCTACTACTGAAGAAAAAACGCGTTTTCAGATGGCTTTTCTGATTCATTATTAGGTGTGGTTAAAAGAGGATTATTATTTTTATTTTATTTTATTTTACATTTGTTTACTGGGAAATTCTGACTGACTAGGTCCATTTACAGTGGAGGCCTGGGGAGAAAAGGTCCACATTAGCTAACAAGAGTCAATATTTTTATACAGAGTTGTAAAACAGACAAGATACATTTCAACAACACACTGAAATATAAAGATAGACAAGACACATTTCAGCAATAAGTGAGGTTGCAAACAACATGGTTTAGGAGATTCTTTCAAGTTTGAAAAATAACACTTAGAGTTTTAGTACTGTAGTGTATTACAGTGGGTAAATAAGAAAATATTCCTGGGTAGGATGGTGAAAAGGGTAGGAAAGATTTAAATTTTAAGTAATACATGGACATAGCCAGGTATTCATAAGATGTGATTTAAGGGAGTTTTTCAAGTGTGAGGTGGTGGAGACAGAGGTCAGCGAAGGAGGAAGGCAATTCCAGTTTCTAGCAATGGTGTGGGAGAATCATGCTTTTCCTGCAGTATTGTTAGCCCTAGAGATACAGAGGAGTGATTTGTCACTGGAGCGGAGAGGGAGATTTGCTCTGTATTGAGTGAGTAGTTGACTTAGTGATGGGGTTTTATCAGGATATTTGAGAATATTGTAGGCAATGACTAGCTGGTGGTAATTGAGTAGTTGAGTAAGCTCTGTCCATTGTAGGTCTCTTAGAGCTAGACAGTGATGTGTTCTGAAGGCGGAGTTGTTTGCAAACTTGGCGATCTTATTGTAGCATGACTCAAGTTTGTCAAGGTCTATTTTTCTGATCTGGGTAAGAATTGGTGTTGCATACATTAGTGTGGACAATAGGTGACTTTGGGCTAGGATGATTTGTGCTTGATCTGACAGGACGTTTTTGCGTCTATTTACTGTACCCATTTTTTTGTGACCCTTTTTGATGGTTTGATAGATATGGACATCAAAGTGAAGGTTATTGTCAATTTCAATGCCGAGTTGTTTGGTATGGGCAGAAGGACAAATGGTAGTCCCATTTTTGGAAGTGATAGTAAAGGAAAGTGGAATGTTTTTTTTGATTTGTTGGGGGTAAATAGAAGCAATTTAGTCTTAATGGGGTTTAGGATGAGTTGGATCTCAGTAATCCATTTTTCCACAGAGTTAAAGGTTTCCTGGGTGAGCTGGAGAGTGGAAAGACATGGGGCTGTGCAGATTAAAGTCAAGTAATCTGCATACTGTATAAGTGTGGCATGCTGGGTTGAGGTATGCAGATTATTGGTGAAAATAGAAAAGAGACATAGGCCCTGTATTGAGCCTTGTGGTACATCTACAGAGGTTGGATGTTGAGGGGAATAGTACACCTTGCCATTGGACAGATTGCTGCCTGTCAGATAGATAGCTCCTGAACCAGGCAATAGTAGATGGGGCAAAGGATAGGGAGGCTAGAGTACCTAGTAGTATGGGGTGTGATACCATATCAAATGCTTTGGAGATTTCCAAGAATACGGCAGATGTAAAGTTATTGTTGTTTCTGTGTTGGTTAACTAGATTAGTAAAAGAGGGAAGAGCAGTAGTTGTGCTGTGATGTGGCTGGAAACCATGTTGTGTGGTGGAAAGGAGTTTGTGTGTGTTGAGGAATTTCATGATTTGAAAGTGAATACACTTCTCTAGAAGTTTAGACAGGGGAGCTAGAATGGCAATGGGATGGTAATTTGAGGAGTCATAAGAATTACCACCTTTATGAAGAGGAATGATATATGAAACTTTCCACAGTTGTGGGATATAGGATTCCTGTATGAAGCAGATGATGAGGATGGAACAGGATATGATACAGATTCAGCAGCCATTTTTACCAAGTTAGCAGGTAAACTATCAGCTGCAAGGGTTGTAGGTTTCAATTTTAGAAGGAGTTTTTTAATTGTAGAGGTGGGAACAGGTGAGAGAGTAAAGGGGGGAATGTTATCTAGAGAACTGGTTGGGGTGTGTGAAGGCTTAGTTTTGGATAATTGGCTGGATAAAGCCAGAATGGATTCTGTGAAATGATGGTTAAATTGAGAGGCTAAGTCCATAGTATTATTGGTGGAGTTTGGAGCTGGAGTGGTTGTTTTACCTGGTTTTAGTAAGGAGTTGATAGCATGCTAAAACTTTTGTGGGTTTCTTGAGTGTTTGCTTTGGGCACCAAGAAAGTAGTTCTGTTTATCCAGTTTGGTTTGTTCCTTGGCCTGATTCCTAAGCTGTTGGTAGTTTTGTTCGGAGAGGGTGGTATTTTCCCTTCCAGATTTTCCAGGCCTTATCTCTGGACTTTAGTAGAGCTCTAGTGTCCCTACTTAGCCATGGGGCAGAGTTAGCTTTAACTGTAACTTTTCTAGTAGGTGCGACTCTATTAAGGACAGTGACAAAATTATTGTTAAAGTAGTAAACTGCCTGGTCTAATTCAAGGGTTTGTAGTGGTTCCCAGTTACATTGGTTTAGAATAGTGTTAAGATCATGAGGGTTTAAGTTACAGTAAACTTGGATTAGTCTATGAACTATGGCTTGGGTATGTTAGTGCATTTGCATAGTAGGAATGGGGGAGGTGGTCACTAAGACCATCTGGTATGCAGCCTGTCTGGTAGTTTTGTTTGGGGCAATTGACCAGTGTCCAATCAAGAATGGATTGTTTTTGTGATTTTTTTATCTACTCTAGTGGGTTCTTGAATGAGTTGAGAGAACCCAGAGAGATTTATGTGGTTAGTGGGGCTGCTGGAACTACAGGCTAACCAGTCAGTATTTAGGTCACCTAGTAGGATAGTTTCATGTGATAGATTATCTCTAGTCCACTGGAAGATTTCCTCAGTTATGGGAGAGTTATTTCCTGGAGTTATGTAGCAGCAGAGAATGTTGATATTTTTTGTTTTGTTTATGCATAGGATTGAACCAAGGGTTTTTTGCATCATTAAATTTAGGTAGAACGGTTTGGAGAGGTTGGAGGTTGTGGGTGTTTTTAAAGAGAATGGCTACCCCACCTCCTTTTCTAGCTGCTCTATCCAGTCTTAAGATGTTATAACCTGGAGGGAGGATTTCCTCATTTTGGGTGCTAGGTTTTAGCCATGTCTCTGTAATGGTCAGTATGGCAGGGGTGTAGTGGGTTATAAATGCATACAGATCAGGTATCTTGTTAGTTATACTTATTGTGTTGATGTTCATAGGTAGGTACTAGGCTAGCTGCCTGAGGGCATTTATAAGCCTAGCTAGAGTGTGTCGGCTTTCGCCGCTCCATTGATTAATTAACTGATCCTCTGTCAAGCAGAGCCAATGAAGTGATCCCAGGGGTGTATTTTCTGTTACCCATCCACTCATCAAGGTTTCTCTTAGAAGAGTGTTAGTGAGGGGCTCTGCCTGATGTAATTTGGAATTTTGTTCCAAAGCATGGGGGGTCTCTGGACAGGAATCTATCCCTCCAGCATATTCTATTTATTGTTGTGGTGAGGCTTAGCTCACTAGAGCGAATGGCTCACAGTGACTTGGATTTCTTTAGGTGGAGCATGTCCATCAATTCTGAGTTGGACATGGCTTTGTAAGTCAGGCAGAGATCACCTCTGAGTAAGTGATATGCGACTGAGTACAGCTGGAGTTTTTTCAGTTGGGCTGCATAGGATATATGTTTGAGGCCAGTAATCCTCCTGGTGAGGTACTTTTGTGGTCTCTATAGCTGTTGGAAGTGTCTTGTGAGGTACATCCCAAATGGGGCATTGTACTATATGATGGGTCTGATGAGTGATGAATAGAGGGGCACTATAACCTCTTTATTTCTAGATGTGAACCCTTTAGTAATTAGATGGGCCACATAGAAGGATTTCCTAACTACATTTGCAGTATGATTGTCACAGGAGAGACTACTATCTACCTGGGTCCCCAGGTCTCGTATTACCTCATATGTATTAAGGGAGCTGCCACCTATGTGGTAATTCGTGGGTGTTTTGTTTTTCCCAAATGGGATGACTATGCATTTTTTGGCATTTAGCTTGAGGCCATGACTTTGACACCAAGTGTCCATCTCAGTAAGGCCCTTTTGGAGGATGTCTGTGTCAGCCAGAGAGTCATTTATGGCTCCCAGTTTGCAGTCATCGGCCAACTTGGATAGCCATAGTCCTCCTATATTTGCCTGTACTTCTGAAAAGTATATGATGAACAGTAGGTGTCCCATGACCGAGCCTTGTGGGACACCACTTTTGACTGGTTTAGAATTGGACCTGGAGCCTGCTATTCTTACCATGTGAGTTCTGTCTGTAACCCAGTTGGCAACCCATCTCATGATGTAGGGGCTTATGTTCAGGCTGGTGAGGTTTTCTGTAATACCCGAGTGCGGAATGGTGTCAAAAGCCTTGGTGAGGTCAAGGTAGGCTGTGCCTTTCCCTCATCTATGGCCTTGGTGACTGTCTTGAAGAAGTCAACCAGGTTTAGTAGGCATGATCTGCCCTTAACAAAGCCGAACTGGGTTGGGTCAAGTGTTTGGAGGTTCCCAATGTCTTTGTTAATGGGCTCCATGATGATGCACTCCATAGCCTTGCAGACCAGTCTAGTCAGGCTTACGGGGTGATAGTTACCAGGGTCAGTTGTGGCCCCTCTTTTGTGGAGTGGAATAACCATTGCTGTGTGCCATTCTATGGGCACGTAGCATGTGGAGACGCTGAGGTTGAACAGCGTGTTTAGGTGGGGGGTTAGTTCGTTCTGTAGTTCGTGCAAGACACAGCCTGGGACACCATCTAGCCCCATTGACGCTGTGTTTTTGGCTTTTGAAAGGGCTATTTTCACCTGTGCATCTGTGATTTCCGGGACACTACACTTTTCCGGTATTGTTATGGACCCTTTTGGGGGTGAGAGGGGGGTGAGGTTTGCACTGAATCTATCTGCCAGGATGTTGGAAATATCAGTAAGTTCAGTATATTTTGCACTAGTTCAGTGCATATCTGCAAGTTGCCACTTAGATTCTTAACATAGCTAAAGAAGGCTTTGTGGTTATCTTTTGAATCCTAGGCTATTTTTTTTTTAAGTTAGCCTTGTATGATTTTATGAGGGACCTTAGTTTCTTACTGATACTGATCAGGGATGTCTTTCCTTCTTTGGATTTGCTTCTTTTCTGAACTAGTTTCCTCCTTCTATTGTATAGCCTGTTTATGGCAGGGGTCCACCAGACTGGTTTCCTTCTCTTAGAGGAGTGAGTCTTGGTTTTGCTAGGGATGGCACAATCCATGCATTCTTGTAGGTGCTCATAGAGTGCGTTTGTAAAGGCTTTTGCATCTTGGGCAGCGTTATCCTTTAGCGTGAGGGCTGTGAAACTTACCGCCTCCGTCTAAAGTAAGGTGAAGTTTGCTTTAGTAAAGTATTTTACTGTGGTTTCCTTAGTTGGAGGTGGTGGTGGGGTGTGGACATCCAGAGTGATTAGTTTATGGTCTGATCTAACCAGTGATGGGTTGACCTCCGGTGTGGAACACCTGTCATCCATGCTTGTGATGACCAAGTCCAATATGTTTTCACCTCTGGTAGGAAAGTTTACCAGCTGATCCAGGGCATTTGAGATGATGAATTCCAGGAAGTGCGGGTCCTGGGAGTTTGTACTCGAGTAATTTTTCCCGTGAATGGTAGGGTAACTGAAATTGCCCAATATCAGGGTGTTCGGTAGGACCTTCACGTTTTCCAGTGTCTCCAGAAAGGTGGAGTGGTGGTCCTGGGTCATGGAGGGTGATCTGTAGCAGGCCACAATTTGCATTGCAGATTTGCCCGACGTTAGTTGCACATGGATGATCTCAGAGGTATCATGCTGTACCACTAACCTGGAGGTGTAGGTATCCTTGATGAATATGGATACACCCCCTCCTTTTGTGTTTCGGTCCGTGTTCTGTGGCCAAAACGTATGGTACAAGTTGTAGCACAGTAGTGCTGGGGTGTTCTCTGGAGCCTTGATCCAGGTTTCAGTTATTGCACAGGTGTTGACATTCTCCATACTGAGGAGTGCTTCGAGTGCATGCATTTTGAGATTTAAACTCCTGGCGTTGAGTAGCATAACCCTCAGTTTTTTTTTTAATTGTGCTGTTTACGGGGGTGGATTTGACTTTTGAGCCTTGCCTAAAAAAGGCACTATGGGGGCAGCAAGACCCTTGGTCAGTATTCGAAAGCCTATGGGTACCAGGTGCAAGCCGTCTCTTGCGAAGCAATGTGGCTTGTCGAGCATGACGTCCCAGGCTGAAAGACACTGGACCCCCTTTGAATGACACCAGAAGCTTAGCCAATTGTTGAAATTGATCATTTTTTCTTTATACTGAGGTATCATTCTTGGTGAGGGCAGGATGCTACTCAGGGTCAGGGTCATACCAACCTGGGCTACATGATCAGAGAGCTCTTCCATGTCTCTTTTTATGTAGTCCAGGGAGGTACGTATCAGGTCATTCACACCAACATGAACAATGACAGAGTCATATTTGTACTTGTTCTGGAGTGACCGGAGTGCTTGTGTTATGTGGCGGATTCTGGATCCTGACAGGCAGCTAACAATAACCTTCTGCTTGTCCAGCCTAGTGAGTGGGACATCAGTGTGCCTGACTGTAGAGTCACCTATTACTAGTGTGTTATGTATGTTATTTCACCTTAAGGGCTGTGATTATGCGGCACACTGATTTTGTGTTTTATGTGTTGTCTGGTTTGTGAGGGGAGGTGCAGGTTGTTTGGGTGTCTGCTTAGGAGGTCTCTGATGCTTTTGCAGGTTTTTATTTAGAGCCTCCGAGTATGATTTTGTGTATTTATGTGTATTTTTTGCCAGTGCTGGTTTAGTAGGTCTGTGTGTGGCTGGAGGTGTGGTGCAAGTGTTAACCTTCTCCTCTTGACTGTCTGTTCCAGTCTTGGGTGGAGACAGCTTAGCCTCCAGTTTGGCTGTATAATTGCATCTTTCGCATATGTTAGTGTTTTGTGGTAGGAGGAGAGGGTTGTCTGTGTACATGAAGCAGTTGTAACATTGCCTCAGGATACCCAGATTCACCAGCTGGACTTGGAGAGTACACCTGAAATTTCCCTTTGGTCATGCCTGAATAGTAGGGAGAGCTGCTTAGTCACTTTGTTGGTGAGGGGTGAATAAAGAGCCTTGCCCTGCTGGGCAATCAAGTGTCAGGGTATATTAGTGTTGCTATTAGGTCTGAGCAAGTGCTGGGCTGTAGGATGCTTTTTGAGTGCTTAGGTTGAGAGTTAGACTAGTTTCAAGGGAAAAACTAAAGAAGAGACTTAGTGGAGCCAGGAATAATTTAACCCCAGCTAACTGGCACTGTCCTGTGCACAAAACTGTACAAAAGCAGTTTTTATAGCAGGGAAATGAAAGAGATATAAATTAGCCCAAAATGGCCAATAAACTTCTAACTTTTGGGCTGGAATCACTCCTCCAGGGACAGATAGGCTGCTCAAAGCTCCCCTCTCTCACAGGTGAACAGTGAAACTTCCTTCTATCCAAGTAAGGTATGGACAACTCAGAAACTTGTAACACAGCCCTGAATTCAGCACTAGCATGAAAACTGGACTATACTAGCTTAGAAAGGCTGGGAACAAGGAATTTTTTTTTTGAATAGATAAGGCAAAAATAGTAAAAAAATACACTTAAAACAGCTTTAAACAACTACAAACGATCAGAAAAGGCTATCGCACTTTAGTGTGTAGCCTACAAGAGTTAAACAAATTATTTAAACAAAACACGACTTTTTAAAAGTGCAGGCAGTCAAATAAGTACAATATGTGAAAAAAAACAAGCTTTTGAATCACAATAAATGCTGGAAAATCAGCGTGTAGGCAGAAAACAGTTAAGTACAGCAAGAAAGTACAGAAAACTGACACTGTTTGTTTGGTTTTGAGTGGACCTGGGTTTGGGTGCATGTCACCTGAGATAAGTAGCCTCTTTATGATTGATAGTAGATGACTGGTTATGTGTGTTACTTCTATGCTGGATCTAGGTGAAGTTTTCCTAGTGTTGCATCTTGGTGTGTAAGTCTTGTATACATATAGTATTGTGCTATCATTAAGAATTGTAGAACTGATAGATAAGTTTGTGTGTTTTTGTAAGTGTGGTAATATGTGTTGTATGGAATATAGTGTTGTCTAGTGGTAAGTTAGTTTGTATGGAAGTGATGTAGGCTAGTGTGAGAGCTAGTGAGAGAGATGGTAGTGTGATTTGCATGCTGTATGGGAGTGATGCTTGTGTATTGGCAGTAAGATGATTGAGGTGTAGAGGTGGGTGTGAGGGTGTGGCTAGTAGGTATTATGTGTGAGTTAAAGGCAGGGAGTGAGATAGAGGGTGTGGTTATATATTATAATGTGGGCTAGGTGACTAGTATTGGTTGTAATCAGGTGATGAGGGCTTAGAATAAATGTAGGTATAGTGGGGGTGGGTGGGAAAAGTTGCCAGGGTAGGGGGCATCGTGAGCAGAGCGGAGCAAAGCCCGACCAGATCACTAGACTGCAGACACAATCTGTTTGCACTTTTCAGGGTAGGTAATGGCCTAGAGTTAGTTATAATTGTTTGTACAAATTTCCTTGGACTTTAGCTGCAGGATTAATTGGGGGAGGCCTAATGTGATGCTGTCAGTGCTGAGGACCATCAAGCGGTACTTTACAGAGCTATGTCCCAGAACTCATAAAGAATAACAGTAAGAAAGCAAATAAACATAGTTTCCTTGCAGTTGTCAGTAATTTTAAATGAAAGTTTGACTGCTTTAGTTTGCAGTGTATTGTGAGTAGCAGTCTCTTAACATTGCAAACCTTTCCATGGGGCAGCCTGGGTTGGGTTAGAAGAAAAAAGGAGCAAAGGAGAAGGTGATATGTGTGCAGGTTAGGATAGTAAATAACACTTTAACTACTCAGTTTTATACTAAATTCACTTTAGAATAGTTTGACACAACTACATTAATCAATTAACATTTGTAGAATATATATTGATATTAGTGTCACTAGGAAGTTAAACATTTACCATTCATTAGAAATATAATGATCAGGTAATTACACAAATTAGGTTCCTACTCATACATTAATAACTTAGAAACTAGTAGGCATGAGTGTTGCTTGATTCCTACCACTCTACACAGTATCTAAACACACATATCTTGGCTCATCTACCTAGGTAGGTAACTTAAAGTGCCATTTATCTTGCCATGTAATCATTTATACAACGTACATCAGCACTTGAGTCGCTATGTCCAAATTTAGCAGTACTACTATCCTATCTATCTTTAGAAAACTAACAGTTTTAGAGCCCTATCACTTGTATACATTAATCCAGTAGTAGCTAGTCTTTAGAATTAATCCAGTAGTAGCTAGTCTTTAGAAACTAAGATTTAGAGGAGCCCAGTCACTTACATTAATCCAGTAGTAGCTAGTCTTTAGAAAACTAACAGTGTTAGAGCCCTGTCACTTGTATACATTAATCCAGTAGTAGCTAGTCTTTAGAAAACTAACAGTGTTAGAGCCCTGTCACTTGTATACATTAATCCAGTAGTAGCTAGTCTTTAGAAAACTAACAGTGTTAGAGCACTGTCACATGTATACATTAATCCAGTAGTAGCTAGTCTTTAGAAAACTAACAGTGTTAGAGCCCTGTCACTTGTATACATTAATCCAGTAGTAGCTAGTCTTTAGACAACTAACAGTGTTAGAGCCCCGTCACTTGTATACATTAATCCAGTAGTAGCTAGTCTTTAGACAACTAACAGTTTTAGAGCCCTATCACTTGTATACATTAATCCAGTAGTAGCTAGTCTTTAGAAAACTAACAGTTTTAGAGCCCTGTCACTTGTATACATTAATCCAGTAGTAGCTAGTCTTTAGACAACTAACAGTTTTAGAGCCCTGTCACTTGTATACATTAATCCAGTAGTAGCTAGTCTTTAGAAAACTAACAGTTTTAGAGCCCTGTCACTTGTATACATTAATCCAGTAGTAGCTAGTCTTTAGAAAACTAACAGTTTTAGAGCCCTGTCACTTGTATACATTAATCCAGTAGTAGCTAGTCTTTAGAAAACTAACAGTGTTAGAGCCCTGTCACTTGTATACATTAATCCAGTAGTAGCTAGTCTTTAGAAAACTAACAGTGTTAGAGCCCTGTCACATGTATACATTAATCCAGTAGTAGCTAGTCTTTAGACAACTAACAGTGTTAGAGCCCCGTCACTTGTATACATTAATCCAGTAGTAGCTAGTCTTTAGAAAACTAACAGTGTTAGAGCCCCGTCACTTGTATACATTAATCCAGTAGTAGCTAGTCTTTAGAAAACTAACAGTGTTAGAGCCCTGTCACTTGTATACATTAATCCAGTAGTAGCTAGTCTTTAGAAAACTAACAGTGTTAGAGCCCTGTCACTTGTATACATTAATCCAGTAGTAGCTAGTCTTTAGAAAACTAACAGTGTTAGAGCCCTGTCACATGTATACATTAATCCAGTAGTAGCTAGTCTTTAGAAAACTAACAGTGTTAGAGCCCTGTCACTTGTATACATTAATCCAGTAGTAGCTAGTCTTTAGACAACTAACAGTGTTAGAGCCCTGTCACTTGTATACATTAATCCAGTAGTAGCTAGTCTTTAGATAACTAACAGTTTTAGAGCCCTATCACTTGTATACATTAATCCAGTAGTAGCTAGTCTTTAGAAAACTAACAGTTTTAGAGCCCTGTCACTTGTATACATTAATCCAGTAGTAGCTAGTCTTTAGACAACTAACAGTTTTAGAGCCCTGTCACTTGTATACATTAATCCAGTAGTAGCTAGTCTTTAGAAAACTAACAGTTTTAGAGCCCTGTCACTTGTATACATTAATCCAGTAGTAGCTAGTCTTTAGAAAACTAACAGTTTTAGAGCCCTGTCACTTGTATACATTAATCCAGTAGTAGCTAGTCTTTAGAAAACTAACAGTGTTAGAGCCCTGTCACTTGTATACATTAATCCAGTAGTAGCTAGTCTTTAGAAAACTAACAGTGTCAGAGCCCTGTCACATGTATACATTAATCCAGTAGTAGCTAGTCTTTAGAAAACTAACAGTTTTAGAGCCCTGTCACTTGTATACATTAATCCAGTAGTAGCTAGTCTTTAGAAAACTAACAGTGTTAGAGCCCTGTCACTTGTATACATTAATCCATAGTAGCTAGTCTTTAGAAAACTAACAGGTTTAGAGCCCTGTCACATGTATACATTAATCCAGTAGTAGCTAGTCTTTAGAAAACTAACAGTGTTAGAGCCCTGTCACTTGTAGACATTAATCCAGTAGTAGCTACTCTTTAGAAAACTAACAGTTTTAGAGCCCTATCACTTGTATACATGAATCCAGTAGTAGCTAGTCTTTAGAAAAATAACAGTGTTAGAGCCCTGTCACTTGTAGACATTAATCCAGTAGTAGCTAGTCTTTAGAAAACTAACAGTTTTAGAGCCCTATCACTTATATACATTAATCCAGTAGTAGCTAGTCTTTAGAAAACTAACAGTTTTAGAGCCCTGTCACTTGTATACATTAATCCAGTAGTAGCTAGTCTTTAGACAACTAACAGTTTTAGAGCCCTGCCACTTGTATACATTAATCCAGTAGTAGCTAGTCTTTAGAAAACTAACAGTGTTAGAGCCCTGTCACATACATTAATCCAGTAGTAGCTAGTCTTTAGACAACTAACAGTTTTAGAGCCCTGTCACTTGTATACATTAATCCAGTAGTAGCTAATCTTTAGACAACTAACAGTTTTAGAGCCCTGTCACATGTATACATTAATCCAGTAGTAGCTAGTCTTTAGAAAACTAACAGTGTTAGAGCCCTGTCACTTGTATACATTAATCCAGTAGTAGCTAGTCTTTAGACAACTAACAGTTTTAGAGCCCTGTCACTTGTATACATTAATCCAGTAGTAGCTAGTCTTTAGACAACTAACAGTTTTAGAGCCCTGTCACTTGTACACATTAATCCAGTAGTAGCTAGTCTTTAGAAAACTAACAGGTTTAGAGCCCTGTCACTTGTATACATTAATCCAGTAGTAGCTAGTCTTTAGAAAACTAACAGGTTTAGAGCCCTATCACTTGTATACATTAATCCAGTAGTAGCTAGTCTTTAGAAAACTAACAGTGTTAGAGCCCTGTCACTTGTATACATTAATCCAGTAGTAGCTAGTCTTTAGACAACTAACAGTTTTAGAGCCCTATCATTTGTATACATTAATCCAGTAGTAGCTAGTCTTTAGACAACTAACAGTTTTAGAGCCCTGTCACATGTATATATTAATCCAGTAGTAGCTAGTCTTTAGAAAACTAACAGTGTTAGAGCCCTGTCACTTGTATACATTAATCCAGTAGTAGCTAGTCTTTAGACAACTAACAGTTTTAGAGCCCTGTCACTTGTATACATTAATCCAGTAGTAGCTAGTCTTTAGACAACTAACAGTTTTAGAGCCCTGTCACTTGTATACATTAATCCAGTAGTAGCTAGTCTTTAGAAAACTAACACTTTTAGAGCCCTGTCACTTGTATACATTAATCCAGTAGTACCTAGTCTTTAGACAACTAACAGTTTTAGAGCCCTATCACTTGTATACATTAACCAAGTAGTAGCTAGTCTTTAGACAACTAACAGTGTTAGAGCCCTGTCACTTGTATACATTAATCCAGTAGTAGCTAGTCTTTAGACAACTAACAGTGTTAGAGCCCTATCACTTGTATACATTAATCCAGTAGTAGCTAGTCTTTAGACAACTAACAGTTTTGGAGCCCTGTCACATGTACACATTAATCCAGTAGTAGCTAGTCTTTAGAAAACTAACAGTTTTAGAGCCCTATCACTTGTATACATTAATCCAGTAGTAGCTAGTCTTTAGAAAGCTAACAGTTTTAGAGCCCTATCACTTGTATTCATTAATCCAGTAGTAGCTAGTCTTTAGAAAACTAACAGTGCGCACTGCAACTGTGGTACCACTTCACAAAGGCGGTGCCTCCACCGACCCTGGAAATTACCGGCCCATTAGCTTGACAATCCTTATCTGCAAAGCCATGGAGAGGATCATAATGGACCTCATAAATAAAGACATAGGGAATTTGCAGACTTTGGATCCAACCCAGTTTGGCTTTGTCAAAGGCAGATCATGCCTTTTAAACTTGGTTGACTTTTTCGAAACAGTCACCAAAGCCATTGATGAGGGAAAGGCAGTCCATACAGCCTACCTCGATCTGGCTAAGGCCTTCGATACAATACCCCACTCGGGTATCATTGAAAAACTCATCAGCTTAAATGACAACCCATACATCACAAGATGGGTTGCAAACTGGCTGAGTGACAGAACCCACAGGGTCAGAGTTGCTGGCGCCATGTCAGACTCAAAGCCTGTCACAAGTGGTGTCCCACAGGGCTCAGTCCTGGGCCCACTCTTGTTTGGCATCTACTTTTCCAGTACAAGCAAACACAGGAGGGTTATGGCTGACAAAGTTTGCAGATGACTGCAAACTGGGCCATAGTAGAAAACACATCTGACACAGATATCCTTCAGAAGGGTCTCACAGAAACGGATAACTGGTGCCAGAGCCACAGCCTAAAGTTAAATGCCAAAAATGCATAGTCATACCCTTCGAAAAACAAGGTTACCCTAGCTACCAAATAGGTGGCAATCCACTGAGCACAGAAGAAGTTATCAGGGACCTGGGGACCCATGTTGATAGTAGTCTGTCATTCGACACCCATGTAGATAAAGTAGTTAAGAAGACCTTCTACATTGCCCACCTTATCATGAAGGGATTCTCATCTAGATCAAGGGAGGTCATAGTCTCCCTTTACTCATCACTCATCAGACCAATGATTGAGTACAATGCCCCATTCGGAATGTATCTGACCCGACACTTGCAGCAGCTGGAGAGGCCACAAAAGTTCCTCACCAAAAGGATAAAGGGTCTCAAAAATCTGTCCTATGCTGCCCGACTGAAAGAACTCCAGCTCTATTCAGTCGCTTACCGCTTGCTCAGAGGTGACCTTTGCCTAACATACAAGGCCATGTCAAACCCGGATTTGATGAATATGCTTCACCTCAAAAAATCTAGATCCATCAGAGCCACAAGGGTGGGAGACTTAAACCTTGACACGGCTATTAATAGGACGTGCTGGAGGGATAGATTCATCACCCAAAGACTCCCTATGCTGTGGAACAAAATCCCGGTACATGTGAGGCAGAGCACCTCGCTGGCCTTGTTCAAGAGAAATCTTGACCAATGGATGGGAGATCGCAGATATACCCCAGGGATTACCTCAGTGTCACTGCTCAACAGAGGCACAGCAAAATAATGGGTATAGTTCCCCAAACTAAAGGGGTGGCGTAAGCCACAAAACGATGGGCTAGGCTTGTAAATGCCCTCGGGCAGATAGCCTAGTATGAACCTATGAACCTATGAACCTATTAATCCAGTAGTAGCTAGTCTTTAGAAAACTAACAGTTTTAGAGCCCTGTCACTTGTATAAATTAATACAGTAGTAGCTAGTCTTTAGAAAACTAACAGTGTTAGAGCCCTGTCACTTGTATACATTAATCCAGTAGTAGCTAGTCTTTAGACAACTAACAGTTTTAGAGCCCTGTCACATGTATACATTAATCCAGTAGTAGCTAGTCTTTAGAAAACTAACAGTTTTAGAGCCCTGTCACTTGTATACATTAATACAGTAGTAGCTAGTCTTTAGAAAACTAACTGTTTTAGAGCCCTGTCACTTGTATTCATTAATCCAGTAGTAGCTAGTCTTTAGAAAACTAACAGTGTTAGAGCCCTGTCACTTGTATACATTAATCTAGTAGTAGCTAGTCTTTAGAAAACTAACAGTTTTAGAGCCCTATCACTTGTATACATTAATCCAGTAGTAGCTAGTCTTTAGAAATCTAACAGTTTTAGAGCCCTATCACTTGTATACATTAATCCAGTAGTAGCTAGTCTTTAGAAAACTAACAGTTTTAGAGCCCTATCACTTGTATTCATTAATCCAGTAGTAGCTAGTCTTTAGAAAACTAACAGTGTTAGAGCCCTGTCACTTGTATACATTAATCCAGTAGTAGCTAGTCTTTAGAAAACTAACAGTTTTAGAGCCCTATCACTTGTATACATTAATCCAGTAGTAGCTAGTCTTTAGAAAACTAACAGTTTTAGAGCCCTGTCACTTGTATACATTAATCCAGTAGTAGCTAGTCTTTAGAAAACTAACAGTGTTAGAACCCTGTCACTTGTATACATTAATCCAGTAGTAGCTAGTCTTTAGACAACTAACAGTTTAGAGCCCTGTCACTTGTATACATTAATCCAGTAGTAGCTAGTCTTTAGAAAACTAACAGTTTTAGAGCCCTGTCACTTGTATACATTAATCCAGTAGTAGCTAGTCTTTAGACAACTAACAGTTTTAGAGCCCTATCACTTGTATACATTAATCCAGTAGTAGTTACTCTTTAGAAAACTAACAGTTTTAGAGCCCTATCACTTGTATACATTAATCCAGTAGTAGCTAGTCTTTAGACAACTAACAGTTTTAGAGCCCTATCACTTGTATACATTAATCCAGTAGTAGCTAGTCTTTAGAAAACTAACAGTTTTAGAGCCCTATCACTTGTATACATTAATCCAGTAGTAGCTAGTCTTTAGAAAACTAACAGTTTTAGAGCCCTATCACTTGTATACATTAATCCAGTAGTAGCTAGTCTTTAGACAACTAACAGTTTTAGAGCCCTGTCACTTGTATACATTAATCCAGTAGTAGCTAGTCTTTAGAAAACTAACAGTGTTAGAGCCCTGTCACATGTATACATTAATCCAGTAGTAGCTAGTCTTTAGAAAACTAACAGTGTTAGAGCCCTGTCACTTGTATACATTAATCCAGTAGTAGCTAGTCTTTAGAAAACTAACAGTGTTAGAGCCCTGTCACATGTATACATTAATCCAGTAGTAGCTAGCCTTTAGAAAACTAACAGTGTTAGAGCCCTGTCACTTGTATACATTAATCCAGTAGTAGCTAGTCTTTAGAAAACTAACAGTGTTAGAGCCCTGTCACTTGTATACATTAATCCAGTAGTAGCTAGTCTTTAGACAACTAACAGTTTTAGAGCCCTGTCACATGTATACATTAATCCAGTAGTAGCTAGTCTTTAGAAAACTAACAGTTTTAGAGCCCTGTCACTTGTATACATTAATACAGTAGTAGCTAGTCTTTAGAAAACTAACTGTTTTAGAGCCCTGTCACTTGTATTCATTAATCCAGTAGTAGCTAGTCTTTAGAAAACTAACAGTGTTAGAGCCCTGTCACTTGTATACATTAATCTAGTAGTAGCTAGTCTTTAGAAAACTAACAGTTTTAGAGCCCTATCACTTGTATACATTAATCCAGTAGTAGCTAGTCTTTAGAAATCTAACAGTTTTAGAGCCCTATCACTTGTATACATTAATCCAGTAGTAGCTAGTCTTTAGAAAACTAACAGTTTTAGAGCCCTGTCACTTGTATACATTAATCCAGTAGTAGGTAGTCTTTAGAAAACTAACAGTTTTAGAGCCCTATCACTTGTATACATTAATCCAGTAGTAGCTAGTCTTTAGAAAACTAACAGTTTTAGAGCCCTATCACTTGTATTCATTAATCCAGTAGTAGCTAGTCTTTAGAAAACTAACAGTGTTAGAGCCCTGTCACTTGTATACATTAATCCAGTAGTAGCTAGTCTTTAGAAAACTAACAGTTTTAGAGCCCTATCACTTGTATACATTAATCCAGTAGTAGCTAGTCTTTAGAAAACTAACAGTTTTAGAGCCCTGTCACTTGTATACATTAATCCAGTAGTAGCTAGTCTTTAGAAAACTAACAGTGTTAGAGCCCTGTCACTTGTATACATTAATCCAGTAGTAGCTAGTCTTTAGACAACTAACAGTTTAGAGCCCTGTCACTTGTATACATTAATCCAGTAGTAGCTAGTCTTTAGAAAACTAACAGTTTTAGAGCCCTGTCACTTGTATACATTAATCCAGTAGTAGCTAGTCTTTAGACAACTAACAGTTTTAGAGCCCTATCACTTGTATACATTAATCCAGTAGTAGTTAGTCTTTAGAAAACTAACAGTTTTAGAGCCCTATCACTTGTATACATTAATCCAGTAGTAGCTAGTCTTTAGACAAATAACAGTTTTAGAGCCCTATCACTTGTATACATTAATCCAGTAGTAGCTAGTCTTTAGAAAACTAACAGTTTTAGAGCCCTATCACTTGTATACATTAATCCAGTAGTAGCTAGTCTTTAGAAAACTAACAGTTTTAGAGCCCTATCACTTGTATACATTAATCCAGTAGTAGCTAGTCTTTAGACAACTAACAGTTTTAGAGCCCTGTCACTTGTATACATTAATCCAGTAGTAGCTAGTCTTTAGAAAACTAACAGTGTTAGAGCCCTGTCACATGTATACATTAATCCAGTAGTAGCTAGTCTTTAGAAAACTAACAGTGTTAGAGCCCTGTCACTTGTATACATTAATCCAGTAGTAGCTAGTCTTTAGAAAACTACCAGTGTTAGAGCCCTGTCACATGTATACATTAATCCAGTAGTAGCTAGTCTTTAGAAAACTAACAGTGTTAGAGCCCTGTCACTTGTATACATTAATCCAGTAGTAGCTAGTCTTTAGACAACTAACAGTTTTAGAGCCCTATCACTTGTATACATTAATCCAGTAGTAGCTAGTCTTTAGAAAACTATCAGTGTTAGAGCCCTGTCACATACATAAATCCAGTAGTAGCTAGTCTTTAGAAAACTAACAGTGTTAGAGCCCTGTCACTTGTATACATTAATCCAGTAGTAGCTAGTCTTTAGAAAACTAACAGTGTTAGAGCCCTGTCACTTGTATACATTAATCCAGTAGTAGCTAGTCTTTAGACAACTAACAGTTTTAGAGCCCTGTCACATGTATACATTAATCCAGTAGTAGCTAGTCTTTAGAAAACTAACCGTTTTAGAGCCCTGTCACTTGTATACATTAACCCAGTAGTAGCTAGTCTTTAGAAAACTAACAGTTTTAGAGCCCTGTCACTTGTATTCATTAATCCAGTAGTAGCTAGTCTTTAGAAAACTAACAGTGTTAGAGCCCTGTCACTTGTATACATTAATCCAGTAGTAGCTAGTCTTTAGAAAACTAACAGTGTTAGAGCCCTGTCACTTGTATACATTAATCCAGTAGTAGCTAGTCTTTAGACAACTAACAGTTTTAGAGCCCTGTCACTTGTATACATTAATCCAGTAGTAGCTAGTCTTTAGAAAACTAACAGTTTTAGAGCCCTATCACTTGTATACATTAATCCAGTAGTAGCTAGTCTGTAGAAAACTAACAGTTTTAGAGCCATGTCACTTGTATACATTAATCCAGTAGTAGCTAGTCTTTAGACAACTAACAGTTTTAGAGCCCTATCACTTGTATACATTAATCCAGTAGTAGTTAGTCTTTAGAAAACTAACAGTTTTAGAGCCCTATCACTTGTATACATTAATCCAGTAGTAGCTAGTCTTTAGACAACTAACAGTTTTAGAGCCCTATCACTTGTATACATTAATCCAGTAGTAGCTAGTCTTTAGAAAACTAACAGTTTTAGAGCCCTATCACTTGTATACATTAATCCAGTAGTAGCTAGTCTGTAGAAAACTAACAGTTTTAGAGCCCTATCACTTGTATACATTAATCCAGTAGTAGCTAGTCTTTAGACAACTAACAGTTTTAGAGCCCTGTCACTTGTATACATTAATCCAGTAGTAGCTAGTCTTTAGAAAACTAACAGTGTTAGAGCCCTGTCACATGTATACATTAATCCAGTAGTAGCTAGTCTTTAGAAAACTAACAGTGTTAGAGCCCTGTCACTTGTATACATTAATCCAGTAGTAGCTAGTCTTTAGAAAACTAACAGTTTTAGAGCCCTGTCACATGTATACATTAATCCAGTAGTAGCTAGTCTTTAGAAAACTAACAGTGTTAGAGCCCTGTCACTTGTATACATTAATCCAGTAGTAGCTAGTCTTTAGACAACTAACAGTTTTAGAGCCCCATCACTTGTATACATTAATCCAGTAGTAGCTAGTCTTTAGAAAACTATCAGTGTTAGAGCCCTGTCACATACATTAATCCAGTAGTAGCTAGTCTTTAGACAACTAACAGTTTTAGAGCCCTGTCACTTGTATACATTAATCCAGTAGTAGCTAGTCTTTAGACAATTAACAGTTTTAGAGCCCTGTCACATGTATACATTAATCCAGTAGTAGCTAGTCTTTAGAAAACTAACAGTGTTAGAGCCCTGTCACTTGTATACATTAATCCAGTAGTAGCTAGTCTTTAGACAACTAACAGTTTTAGAGCCCTGTCACTTGTATACATTAATCCAGTAGTAGCTAGTCTTTAGACAACTAACAGTTTTAGAGCCCTGTCACATGTATACATTAATCCAGTAGTAGCTAGTCTTTAGAAAACTAACAGTGTTAGAGCCCTGTCACTTGTATACATTAATCGAGTAGTTGCTAGTCTTTAGACAACTAACAGTTTTAGAGCCCTATCACTTGTATACATTAATCCAGTAGTAGCTAGTCTTTAGAAAACTAACAGGTTTAGAGCCCTATCACTTGTATACATTAATCCAGTAGTAGCTAGTCTTTAGACAACTAACAGTGTTAGAGCCCTATCACTTGTATACATTAATCCAGTAGTAGCTAGTCTTTAAACAACTAACAGTTTTGGAGCCCTGTCACATGTACACATTAATCCAATAGTAGCTAGTCTTTAGAAAGCTAACACTTTTAGAGCCCTATCACTTGTATACATTAATCCAGTAGTAGCTAGTCTTTAGAAAGCTAACAGTTTTAGAGCCCTATCACTTGTATTCATTAATCCACTTGTAGCTAGTCTTTAGAAAACTAACAGTATTGGAGCCCTGTCACTTGTATACATTAATCCAGTAGTAGCTAGTCTTTAGAAAACTAACAGTTTTAGAGCCCTATCACTTGTATACATTAATCCAGTAGTAGCTAGTCTTTAGAAAACTAACAGTTTTAGAGCCCTGTCACTTGTATACATTAATCCAGTAGTAGCTAGTCTTTAGAAAACTAACAGTGTTAGAGCCCTGTCACTTGTATACATTAATCCAGTAGTAGCTAGTCTTTAGACAACTAACAGTTTTAGAGCCCTGTCACATGTATACATTAATCCAGTAGTAGCTAGTCTTTAGAAAACTAACAGTTTTAGAGCCCTGTCACTTGTATACATTAATCCAGTAGTAGCTAGTCTTTAGAAAACTAACAGTTTTAGAGCCCTGTCACTTGTATTCATTAATCCAGTAGTAGCTAGTCTTTAGAAAACTAACAGTGTTAGAGCCCTGTCACTTGTATACATTAATCCAGTAGTAGCTAGTCTTTAGACAACTAACAGTTTTAGAGCCCTATCACTTGTATACATTAATCCAGTAGTAGCTAGTCTTTAGAAAACTAACAGTTTTAGAGCCCTGTCACTTGTATACATTAATCCAGTAGTAGCTAGTCTTTAGACAACTAACAGTTTTAGAGCCCTATCACTTGTATACATTAATCCAGTAGTAGCTAGTCTTTAGACAACTAACAGTTTTAGAGCCCTATCACTTGTATACATGAATCCAGTAGTAGCTAGTCTTTAGACAACTAACAGTTTTAGAGCCCTGTCAGTTGTATACATTAATCCAGTAGTAGCTAGTCTTTAGAAAACTAACAGTGTTAGAGCCCTGTCACATGTATACATTAATCCAGTAGTAGCTAGTCTTTAGAAAACTAACAGTGTTAGAGCCCTGTCACTTGTATACATTAATCCAGTAGTAGCTAGTCTTTAGAAAACTAACAGTGTTAGAGCCCTTTCACATGTATACATTAATCCAGTAGTAGCTAGTTTTTAGAAAACTAACAGTGTTAGAGCCCTGTCACTTGTATACATTAATCCAGTAGTAGCTAGTCTTTAGACAACTAACAGTTTTAGAGCCCTATCACTTGTATACATTAATCCAGTAGTAGCTAGTCTTTAGACAACTAACAGTGTTAGAGCCGTGGCACTTGTATACATTAATCCAGTAGTAGCTAGTCTTTAGAAAACTAACAGTGTTAGAGCCCTGTCACATACATTAATCCAGTAGTAGCTAGTCTTTAGACAACTAACAGTGTTAGAGCCGTGTCACTTGTATACATTAATCCAGTAGTAGCTAGTCTTTAGACAACTAACAGTTTTAGAGCCCTGTCACATGTATACATTAATCCAGTAGTAGCTAGTCTTTAGAATCTAACAGTGTTAGAGCCCTGTCACATGTATACATTAATCCAGTAGTAGCTAGTGACCAAAACAATGAGATCAAAGAAACAAGGAGATGAATTCAGTTTTTCTGCAAACCCTCTGGAGTAAAGTTCCATGACAAGATGAAGAACAAGAGGAATGTCAGTGAAAAGTACAGTTTTGTACCTACCATAAATGTAGATATCCGATAGACATGCAACTGCAGTCATAACATGTGGGTTGTCCTGCCTCAGGCAGCCCTCGGTCGGCCGGATTCCAAAGTCTGGGTCCGACGTCGGCTGATGTCGCATTTCTCTCCAACGTCAGAGCGGCTGGAGTACATAAGCATCAGCCGACGCCATTTTCTTCAGTGTTTCTTGCCCCAGATGCCAGGTGCCCTCCAAGGAAGGCTGTAATCAAATTGGAAGACAAAAACAGGATTCCAAACAAATAAATGAGCAATAAAACAAATACACCATACCAGATATCCCCAGCTAAGAGTAACAGGGATAGGAGTGGACCCTAGGCATAGAGGGGTATGGAGGGAGGGAAAATCCGACTGCAGTTGCATGTCTATCGGACATTTACATTTATGGTAGGTACAAAACTGTACTATGTCCTTCAAGAATGCAACTGCAGTCATAACATGTGGGTAGAATACCATAGCTTAGCTGGGGGAGGAGGTATGCTCTAGGAAAGAGATGGTGTGGCAATCAGACCCTGCAGGACTGCCGAAGCAAAGCCTGCTCTGGATCTGGAATATGGAGGGAGATTGTAGTGTTTGGAGAATGTATGCATGGAGCTCCATGTAGCAGCTTCTAGAATGTCCTTGGTAGGCACCCCTCTTAAAAAGCTGTAGAGGTGGCTGTAGCTCTGGTGGAATGTGGTCTGACATTGGCTGGAACAGTCTTTCCATGAAAGGAATAACAGAATCTGATGCAATGTCCAATCCATTTAGAAATAGTCTGTTTTGAAATTGCTTTTCCTTGGACTGCAGGGGCGTAAGCTACAAAAAGTTGTTCAGACTTCCTACTGGCCTTGGTTCTGTCCAGGTAGTATCGAAGTTGTCTGTGAATGTCCAAGGTATGCAAAAGTCTTTCCCCTTATTCTCAGGATTGGGGAAGAAAGCAGGCAGATGAATGGCTTGATTTAGAGAAACCCTAGATACCACCTTTGGCATAAAAGTAGGGTTGGTCCTTAATGAAACCCTGTCTCTGTGAAAAATAATAAAGGGTGGTATTGCCATTAGGGCCTGTAGCTCAGAAACCCTTCTTGCTGAGGTAATTGCCAACAGGAAAGCTGTCTTCCATGAGAGAAATTGCAAGTCAACTGAAGCTGCTGGCTCAAAAGGAGGTAGAGTCAGTTTTCTAAGACAAAATTGAGGTCCCAGGCTGGCACTGGGGCCTTTTTTGGTGGCTTAATGTTCTTGATTCCCCTGAGGAATTGTCTTAGTAAGGGGTGAGAGAAAACAGGAGGATCAGTGTTGTATCTAGCTGAAATAGCAGATGCATGTATCTTTATGGAAGAATATGAGAGGCCGTTCTTTAACATATCTGCCAAATATTCCAAGATAAGTGGGATGTTCAGCAATGATGCATCCTGTCCCTTGCTGGTATTCCAATTGCTGAATCTTTTCCACTTTGCTAAGTAAACCTTTCTCGTGGATGGTCTTCGAGCCTCTGTTAGTATCCGCTGAACTTCCTTGGAGAGAGATAAGCTGAAGTTATTTATGGGATCTCCCAGGCTGTTAGCTGCAGTGTCTGAAGATTTGGATGCAGTGTTTCGAAATTGTGTTGAGTCAAAAGTAGAGGCCACTGAGGGATGGCCCACCTCCTGGTGTGACATATGCTTCATAGTAGTGGGTAACAGTGTTGTCTTGGCCAATCCGGAGCTATTATGATTCCCTTGGGCTTCTCTGCTTTGATCTTTAGTAATACTGAGGTCATCAGTGGCAGAGGTGGGAATGCATAGATTGCTAGGGAGTTCCAGTTGAATGAGAGGGCATCTATTTTCCAAGCTTTTGGATGGTATGTCCTTGTGCAAAATTTTGGAAGAAGATGGTTGAGGTGAGAGGCAAATAGGTCCACTTCTGGCTTGACCCATGTCGAAGTGAGTTGTCTGAAGGCCTTCGGATGTAACCTCCACTCGTGTGGATCTGGGAAATTCCTGCTTAGGCTGTCCGCCAACACATTGTCTTTTCCTGGAACAAACTGGGATTGTAACTGGATGTTTACGCTCAGTGATTTCTCCCAAAGCTGCATTGTCAGTCTGCAAAGGGGGTAAGAGTGGGTGCCCCCCTGCTTGTTTATGTACCACATCACAGTGGTGTTGTCTGTCCATATCATTAAATGGCCTTGCTGGAGTTGGTGTTGAAAAGCCTCGATGGCATGCATTACTGCCAGCATTTCCTTTTGGTTTATATGCAGATGTGTTTCCTTTGGAGACCATTGTCCTTGTATACACCTGCCTTCCATGTGCGCCCCGCATCCAAGGTCTGAGGTGTCTGTAGTCATGGTCTGTGTTATCTGTGGTTTTTTGAATGACATACCTGTGTTTTTCTGGCTCACCGAGGCCCACCATAGGAATTCCTTTTGTAGGCATGGAATGAGTGGTATGATTGTCTCCAAGTTGTTGCTGTGTTGAGACCAAATGCTTTTTAGGTACCATTGAAGCTTTCTCATGTGTAGTTTTGCTAATGGAACCAGTAGAATGCAGGATGCCATGTAACCCAGGGCCTGTAGGAATCTCCTTGCAGTCATCTAGGTGAGTTTTGCTAAACCTTTGAAATAATGAGTTAATTTCTCTTGCTTGTCTTCTGTCAGGTAAGCCATCTGAGAGGCTGTGTCTAGTTTGGCTCCTAAGAGGATTATTTTCTGGGATGGCTGCAGTCTTGACTTTTGGAAGTTGACTGTGTATCCCAGAGCTTGAAGTAACCGTGTGACATAATCCAGGTTTTTTGTCAACATCAATTTGTCGTCCGCTTGTATGAGGCAGTCATCCAGGTACGGGTAAATTTGTATACCCTGGAGCCTGCAATGAGCAATTACTGAAGCCAGGCATTTTGTAAATACTCTGGGCGCAGTAGATAAGCCAAATGGCAATGCTGAGAATTGATAATGCTCTGGCCCTGCAAGAAATCTGAGGTATCTTCTGCAGCTGTGTCTGATAGGGACATGCAGGTATGCCTCCTTGTGGTCCAGAGTAATCAGCCGACTCCTTGCCCAGCATGGGAAGGAGTTGCTGTAGAGTCAGCATTTTGAACTTTGGTACTATGAGAAAGGTGTTTAATGCGGACAAGTCCAGTATTGGTCTCCATTGAGATTCTTTTCTTGGAACAAGGAACAGTCTTGAGTAAAACCCCTGTTCTTGTTCTTGTTGTGGAACTCTTTCTATTGCTTTCATTCGAGTCAGCAGAGTGATTTGCTTGATAGCCTCTGCCCTTTGATTTTGTGGTAGGTTTGGCATGCCTTGTTTTCTTGGTAAGGTATGAAAATGAAACCTGTACCCTCGGTCTATAATGTCCAAAATCCATTTGTCCTTTGTCAGTCTGTGCCAGTTTTCTGCAAACAGAGATAATTTCCCGCCCAAGGGAGTTTCTAGTTGTTCCCTGGTAGGCGGTAGTAGAGGAAAGTCATTGTGTTTGTGGTTGTTGGGCAGGTGAAACCCCTGCGTCACTTCTTTGGTTTCCTGGCTGCCATTGTCGCCCCTGTAAGGGCCTCTGTATTGGCCTCTTCCTCGGCCCCGTCTGTTCTTACCCCTTTGAAACTTTTCTGGGTTAGGAAAGGACCAGTTTTTTGAAGGCCAATTCCTACTGAATCTGGGGGGTTGAACCTGGAGGAAATCTTTCACAGTCTGAACTGATTTTGCTTTTTCTTCGATGGTCTTTAACACATCCTTAGCATTTGCACCAAAAAGCTTGTTCTTTTCCAAAGGTGCATCCAGAAGTTTTGCTTTTACATGATCTGGTAGAGGTTGATCTTTTAACCAAGCATGTCTACGAATCACTGCCCCTGTCATAGCTGCCCTACATGACGCTTCCAGTGCATCATATCCACACTGCAGGAAGTGATTGCTTACTTGCTGAGTGTTATGTACAGCTTCCTGCAAAGTCTTCCTGTCTAAAGGATCAGGAGAAGCTAATGTCTTTTGTAAATCTTCTAAGAGATAATCCTGATATTGTAACATATGCATATGAAAAAGGCAATTTAAAGCTCTCATAGATAAGGTAGTGGATGTGTAAACCTTTTTGCCCCATCTCTCTAATGACCTTGCTTCCCTGTTGGAGGGCAAAGGATTTTTTGAGGTGGAGGCTGAAACTCCTTTAGGCCCCTGTGAAATAGTTTCCAAATCAGCAGTATGGGCCCTGAATAAATGGGAATGAGTTTCTGGGACCCTGTAATACCTGTCTGGCTTGGCTGGAGCAGGAGGAAGGGAATCAGGGGTAGCACTAGAGTCAGAATATAAATCATCCAGAACATCAAGTACAGGGGGAATAGCTAAGGGCCTGTGTTGAGGCTTCTTAAGGAAAGTCCTAAGGCATTTCCTAGAATCAGAATATTCCTGACCCTGCCACTTGAAATGTTCCCTCATGGTGTGCAGAACTTCCCCAAAAGAAATATCCTCAGGAGGGGAGGCCGAAGGAATGGAATCTTCTTCATCCGAGTCCTCATAGGTCTGGAAGAGCTCTTCCTGGCTATCAGAGTGGACAGAGCCCTCAGAGTCTTCATCTGAAGGAGTAGGGTCAGAGGGTTCAACCCGGAGCCTTTTATCAGGAGGAGGCTGGGATGCTCTCTCAGGATGGGCCTGTGAACCTCTAATCATGGAAATTAAATCAGCAGCCATGGACATAATTTGTGTCTCCGTAGTCGGCTGAGGTAAGGATTTAGAAGTAATATTCTTTGTTTTGCTGGCTGCCTTAGCCCTAGTGTAGGCCTTAATAGACATGGCCATAGGAGGCCTGGCAGCTCCACGTGCAGGAGTGACCTAGTGTACAGCAATGGTCTCGGGCATTTCCTCGGTTTCGGTATCCGGGGGAAAGTCTATAACTGGCGTCGGAGTAATGTCTGGAATCGGAGTCGTCGGTAATGCGGTGTCTTCGGTTTGGAGCGGTGGAGAGACCGTCTCAGAGGGAACCGGAGCACTCGCGCTAGGTTTTGGTGTGGAGTCGGTGGTAGGCGTGGGCCGAGGATGTTGGTCCCAGTCTTTTCGCTTTTTGGGAGTTTGCGATGTCGGAAGATCCGACGGCATGGTGTAAGCAAATTTATCGCCGAAAAAATCTTCAGCGAACTCTGCCCGGCGCCTGAGAGTGCGCTTGTTGAAGCGAGCATAGGCTACACAGGCCGAGACGTCGTGGTCTGGGCCCAGGCAAGGGGAGGCAGTAAGACTGGAAATCCTTATGAGGTATTTGTTTACCACAAAAAAGACAATTGTTAACTTTTTCAGTAATTTCTGACATCGGCTGAGGCAAGAAAAGGTCCCCAATGGGGTACTTAGCTTTTTTGATGACTTTGGTATCGTAGAATACAGGAGCTGACCGACCGGCACTTGCGAACTGCTTCTGCTTCGGGCACCGCGCGGCAAGAAAGACTGAAGAAAATGGCGTCGGCTGATGCTTATGTACTCCAGCCGCTCTGACGTCGGAGAGAAATGCGACATCAGCCGACGTCGGACCCAGACTTTGGAATCTGGCCGACCGAGGGCTGCCTGAGGCAGGACAACCCACATGTTATGACTGCAGTTGCATTCTTGAAGGACATCAGTACTGCATTTCAGATCGAATGTCACCCACAGCAGGGCTGATGTCAGGATATTAATAAGGATCCCAGCTGTGTAGCAAATACTTGTTCAGACAAAACACAATGGAAGAGAACCCTAAAGATGATCCAGATGTTTTGGAAAAAATATATCATAAACCTGGCTCCTGAGATTATTTAATAGTTCCTCTTGATGAGCTATTAAATTTCAAATTGTGTATGAGGATGACTTTGATCACAGATTGAGTGGTGGGTGACCTAAATGAGCTCCCAGTACTGACAGTGCAGAGTGTAGAAACCACAGCATTGAAAAAGACATGGGGGTACAAGGAACAAAATGAGGGAGACTGCAAGGCTGAAGTTGCTATATGGTATATTCAAGTACGCTGGGTGCAATTTTATTTTTTTATAGATTGATTGATTTATATTTGTATGCAATGGTTTCTGCTCCTTTGCATGCCTGTATTATAGTATCAGGCTGTCTCAGGAATCTAAAAGGTATATCTCTTGAGCTTAGGTCATGGTCGTTGATAAAGGCATTTAGTAGCTCTGTAAACATATTTGTTTCAGCACACAAGTGATTTTGGTATTTGAAAACACTGCATTGCAAAGCAGTACACATTATACCATCCCTTATCAGTGCAGCTGTGTCAATGGCTCAAACATCCATTTTGCAGCTGCACAAATGCATGGCTGTGTTTTGCTGTGATGCAGCTAATAAAGGTTTTAAAAAATAAACCAATATGCCCGTGTTGACATGAAAAGAAAAAAAATATGGAATTCAAAAACAAATATAAAACACTAGGTTTTGGAGCACTGGCTCAGAACTTAAAATGTATTTATTAATTTTATTTTTATTTTATTTTATTTTACATTTGTTGACCGGGAATGTCTGGCTGAGCCAAAGCCCTTTTTCAGCAGAGGCCCGGGGAGAAAAGTACCAGTACATACTTAATAAACTTAAACACATAAACATAAAAGACAGCATTACATGATTAAAGAAAGGAAATAAAACACTGTAAAAATAAAAAGGATATAGAAAAACAATCTAGTCTTGAGAAGTTATGATACCACCCCCAAAAGGAGTCCTGGCAGGTTCAGTGTTATAACTGTGGGGACTGAAAGTTCAGTTCAAAAGTTTAATTATAATGGGATGAGGGGAAGTGTCAAAAATTAAATTTTAAAAAGGGACACTGCTTTTTCTTTGCAGTGAGTATGAATGAGTTGAAGCATATCTGTTCTTGTTATGGTTCTGCGTTTTGATTCTTAGCACAGTATTCATGGAAATATAGCCATTGCTTAATGAAGCATAAAGGTAGGGAGGAGTATGCATGACTTACTGAGCTGAATTAATTCCCTTATGCTAGTTCATATTAAATATAGGCCATGTGACCTGGGAGGAGTATGCATGACTTACTGAGCTAAATGAAATCCCTTATGTTAGTTCATATTAAATGTAGGCCATGTGACATGGGAGGAGTATGCATGACTTACTGAGCTAAATGAATTCCCTTACGTTAGTTCATATTAAATGTATGCTATGTGACCTAGGAGGAGTATGCATGACTTACTTAGCTAAATGAATTCCCTTATGTTAGTTCATATTAAATGTAGGCCATGTGACCTGGGAGGAGTATGCATGACTTACTGAGCTAAATGAATTCCCTTATGTTAGTTCATATTAAATGTAGGCCATGTGACCTGGGAGGAGTATGCATGACTTACTGAGCTAAATGAATTCCCTTATGTTAGTTCATATTAAATGTAGGCCATGTGACCTGGGAGGAGTATGCATGACTTACTGAGCTAAATGAATTCCCTTATGTTAGTTCATATTAAATGTAGGCCATGTGACCTGGGAGGAGTATGCATGACTTACTGAGCTAAATGAATTCCCTTATGTTAGTTCATATTAAATGTAGGCCATGTGACCTGGGAGGAGTATGCATGACTTACTGAGCTAAATGAATTCCCTTATGTTAGTTCATATTAAATGTAGGCCATGTGACCTGGGAGGAGTATGCATGACTTACTGAGCTAAATGAATTCCCTTATGTTAGTTCATATTAAATGTAGGCCATGTGACCTGGGAGGAGTATGCATGACTTACTGAGCTAAATGAATTCCCTTATGTTAGTTCATATTAAATGTAGGCCATGTGACCTGGGAGGAGTATGCATGACTTACTGAGCTAAATGAATTCCCTTATGTTAGTTCATATTAAATGTAGGCCATGTGACCTGGGAGGAGTATGCATGACTTACTGAGCTAAATGAATTCCCTTATGTTAGTTCATATTAAATGTAGGCCATGTGACCTGGGAGGAGTATGCATGACTTACTGAGCTAAATGAATTCCCTTATGTTAGTTCATATTAAATGTAGGCCATGTGACCTGGGAGGAGTATGCATGACTTACTTAGTTAAATGAATTTTCTTACGTTAGTTCATATTAAATGTAGGCCATGTGACCTGGGAGGAGTATGCATGACTTACTGAGCTAAATGAATTCCCTTATGTTAGTTCATATTAAATGTAGGCCATGTGACCTGGGAGGAGTATGCATGACTTACTGAGCTAAATGAATTCCCTTATGTTAGTTCATATTAAATGTAGGCCATGTGACCTGGGAGGAGTATGCATGACTTACTGAGCTAAATGAATTCCCTTATGTTAGTTCATATTAAATGTAGGCCATGTGACCTGGGAGGAGTATGCATGACTTACTGAGCTAAATGAATTCCCTTATGTTAGTTCATATTAAATGTAGGCCATGTGACCTGGGAGGAGTATGCATGACTTACTGAGCTAAATGAATTCCCTTATGTTAGTTCATATTAAATGTAGGCCATGTGACCTGGGAGGAGTATGCATGACTTACTGAGCTAAATGAATTCCCTTATGTTAGTTCATATTAAATGTAGGCCATGTGACCTGGGAGGAGTATGCATGACTTACTTAGTTAAATGAATTCCCTTATGTTAGTTCATATTAAATGTAGGCCATGTGACCTGGGAGGAGTATGCATGACTTACTGAGCTAAATGAATTCCCTTATGTTAGTTCATATTAAATGTAGGCCATGTGACCTGGGAGGAGTATGCATGACTTACTTAGTTAAATGAATTCCCTTATGTTAGTTCATATTAAATGTAGGCCATGTGACCTGGGAGGAGTATGCATGACTTACTGAGCTAAATGAATTCCCTTATGTTAGTTCATATTAAATGTAGGCCATGTGACCTGGGAGGAGTATGCATGACTTACTGAGCTAAATGAATTCCCTTATGTTAGTTCATATTAAATGTAGGCCATGTGACCTGGGAGGAGTATGCATGACTTACTGAGCTAAATGAATTCCCTTACGTTAGTTCATATTAAATGTATGCTATGTGACCTAGGAGGAGTATGCATGATTTACTTAGCTAAATGAATTCCCTTACGTTAGTTCATATTAAATGTAGGCCATGTGACCTGGGAGGAGTATGCATGATTTACTGAGCTAAATCAATTCCCTTATGTTAGGTCATATTAAATGTAGGCCATGTGACCTGGGAGGAGTATGCATGATTTACTGAGCTAACTGAATTCCCTTATGTTAGGTCATATTAAATGTAGGCCATTTGACCTGGGAGGAGTATGCATGACTTACTGAGCTAAATGAATTCCCTTACGTTAGTTCATATTAAATGTAGGCCATGTGACCGGGGATGAGTATGCATGACTTACTGAGCTAAATGAATTCCCTTATGTTAGTTCATATTAAATGTAGGCCATGTGACCTGGGAGGAGTATGAATGACTTACTGAGCTAAATGAATTCCCTTATGTTTGTTCATATTAAATGTAGGCCATGTGACCTGGGAGGAGTATGCATGACTTACTGAGCTAAATGAATTCCCTTATGTTAGTTCATATTAAATGTAGGCCATGTGACCTGGGAGGAGTATGCATGACTTACTTAGTTAAATGAATTCCCTTATGTTAGTTCATATTAAATGTAGGCCATGTGACCTGGGAGGAGTATGCATGACTTACTGAGCTAAATGAATTCCCTTATGTTAGTTCATATTAAATGTAGGCCATGTGACCTGGGAGGAGTATGCATGACTTACTTAGTTAAATGAATTCCCTTATGTTAGTTCATATTAAATGTAGGCCATGTGACCTGGGAGGAGTATGCATGACTTACTGAGCTAAATGAATTCCCTTATGTTAGTTCATATTAAATGTAGGCCATGTGACCTGGGAGGAGTATGCATGACTTACTGAGCTAAATGAATTCCCTTATGTTAGTTCATATTAAATGTAGGCCATGTGACCTGGGAGGAGTATGCATGACTTAGTTAAATGAATTCCCTTATGTTAGTTCATATTAAATGTAGGCCATGTGACCTGGGAGGAGTATGCATGACTTACTGAGCTAAATGAATTCCCTTATGTTAGTTCATATTAAATGTAGGCCATGTGACCTGGGAGGAGTATGCATGACTTACTTAGTTAAATGAATTCCCTTATGTTAGTTCATATTAAATGTAGGCCATGTGACCTGGGAGGAGTATGCATGACTTACTGAGCTAAATGAATTCCCTTATGTTAGTTCATATTAAATGTAGGCCATGTGACCTGGGAGGAGTATGCATGACTTACTGAGCTAAATGAATTCCCTTATGTTAGTTCATATTAAATGTAGGCCATGTGACCTGGGAGGAGTATGCATGACTTACTGAGCTAAATGAATTCCCTTATGTTAGTTCATATTAAATGTAGGCCATGTGACCTGGGAGGAGTATGCATGACTTACTGAGCTAAATGAATTCCCTTATGTTAGTTCATATTAAATGTAGGCCATGTGACCTGGGAGGAGTATGCATGACTTACTTAGTTAAATGAATTCCCTTATGTTAGTTCATATTAAATGTAGGCCATGTGACCTGGGAGGAGTATGCATGACTTACTGAGCTAAATGAATTCCCTTATGTTAGTTCATATTAAATGTAGGCCATGTGACCTGGGAGGAGTATGCATGACTTACTGAGCTAAATGAATTCCCTTATGTTAGTTCATATTAAATGTAGGCCATGTGACCTGGGAGGAGTATGCATGACTTACTGAGCTAAATGAATTCCCTTATGTTAGTTCATATTAAATGTAGGCCATGTGACCTGGGAGGAGTATGCATGACTTACTTAGTTAAATGAATTCCCTTATGTTAGTTCATATTAAATGTAGGCCATGTGACCTGGGAGGAGTATGCATGACTTACTTAGTTAAATGAATTCCCTTATGTTAGTTCATATTAAATGTAGGCCATGTGACCTGGGAGGAGTATGCATGACTTACTGAGCTAAATGAATTCCCTTATGTTAGTTCATATTAAATGTAGGCCATGTGACCTGGGAGGAGTATGCATGACTTACTGAGCTAAATGAATTCCCTTATGTTAGTTCATATTAAATGTAGGCCATGTGACCTGGGAGGAGTATGCATGACTTACTGAGCTAAATGAATTCCCTTATGTTAGTTCATATTAAATGTAGGCCATGTGACCTGGGAGGAGTATGCATGACTTACTGAGCTAAATGAATTCCCTTATGTTAGTTCATATTAAATGTAGGCCATGTGACCTGGGAGGAGTATGCATGACTTACTTAGTTAAATGAATTCCCTTATGTTAGTTCATATTAAATGTAGGCCATGTGACCTGGGAGGAGTATGCATGACTTACTTAGTTAAATGAATTCCCTTATGTTAGTTCATATTAAATGTAGGCCATGTGACCTGGGAGGAGTATGCATGACTTACTTAGTTAAATGAATTCCCTTATGTTAGTTCATATTAAATGTAGGCCATGTGACCTGGGAGGAGTATGCATGACTTACTTAGTTAAATGAATTCCCTTATGTTAGTTCATATTAAATGTAGGCCATGTGACCTGGGAGGAGTATGCATGACTTACTTAGTTAAATGAATTCCCTTATGTTAGTTCATATTAAATGTAGGCCATGTGACCTGGGAGGAGTATGCATGACTTACTTAGCTAAATGAATTCCCTTATGTTAGTTCATATTAAATGTAGGCCATGTGACCTGGGAGGAGTATGCATGACTTACTGAGCTAAATGAATTCCCTTATGTTAGTTCATATTAAATGTAGGCCATGTGACCTGGGAGGAGTATGCATGACTTACTGAGCTAAATGAATTCCCTTATGTTAGTTCATATTAAATGTAGGCCATGTGACCTGGGAGGAGTATGCATGACTTACTGAGCTAAATGAATTCCCTTATGTTAGTTCATATTAAATGTAGGCCATGTGACCTGGGAGGAGTATGCATGACTTACTGAGCTAAATGAATTCCCTTATGTTAGTTCATATTAAATGTAGGCCATGTGACCTGGGAGGAGTATGCATGACTTACTGAGCTAAATGAATTCCCTTATGTTAGTTCATATTAAATGTAGGCCATGTGACCTGGGAGGAGTATGCAAGACTTACTGAGTTTAATGAATTCCCTTACGTTAGTTCATATTAAGTGTAGGCCATGTGACCTGGGAGGAGTATGCATGACTTACTTAGTTAAATGAATTCCCTTACGTTAGTTCATATTAAATGTAGGCCATGTGACCTGGGAGGAGTATGCATGACTTACTTAGTTAAATGAATTCCCTTATGTTAGTTCATATTAAATGTAGGCCATGTGACCTGGGAGGAGTATGCATGACTTACTGAGTTAAATGAATTCCCTTATGTTAGTTCATATTAAATGTAGGCCATGTGACCTGGGAGGAGTATGCATGACTTACTTAGTTAAATGAATTCCCTTATGTTAGTTCATATTAAATGTAGGCCATGTGACCTGGGAGGAGTATGCATGACTTACTTAGCTAAATGAATTCCTTATGTTAGTTCATATTAAATGTAGGCCATGTGACCTGGGAGGAGTATGCATGACTTACTGAGCTAAATGAATTCCCTTATGTTAGTTCATATTAAATGTAGGCCATGTGACCTGGGAGGAGTATGCATGACTTACTTAGTTAAATGAATTCCCTTATGTTAGTTCATATTAAATGTAGGCCATGTGACCTGGGAGGAGTATGCATGACTTACTGAGCTAAATGAATTCCCTTATGTTAGTTCATATTAAATGTAGGCCATGTGACCTGGGAGGAGTATGCATGACTTACTGAGCTAAATGAATTCCCTTATGTTAGTTCATATTAAATGTAGGCCATGTGACCTGGGAGGAGTATGCATGACTTACTGAGCTAAATGAATTCCCTTATGTTAGTTCATATTAAATGTAGGCCATGTGACCTGGGAGGAGTATGCATGACTTACTGAGCTAAATGAATTCCCTTATGTTAGTTCATATTAAATGTAGGCCATGTGACCTGGGAGGAGTATGCATGACTTACTTAGTTAAATGAATTCCCTTATGTTAGTTCATATTAAATGTAGGCCATGTGACCTGGGAGGAGTATGCATGACTTACTGAGCTAAATGAATTCCCTTATGTTAGTTCATATTAAATGTAGGCCATGTGACCTGGGAGGAGTATGCATGACTTACTTAGTTAAATGAATTCCCTTATGTTAGTTCATATTAAATGTAGGCCATGTGACCTGGGAGGAGTATGCATGACTTACTGAGCTAAATGAATTCCCTTATGTTAGTTCATATTAAATGTAGGCCATGTGACCTGGGAGGAGTATGCATGACTTACTGAGCTAAATGAATTCCCTTATGTTAGTTCATATTAAATGTAGGCCATGTGACCTGGGAGGAGTATGCATGACTTACTGAGCTAAATGAATTCCCTTATGTTAGTTCATATTAAATGTAGGCCATGTGACCTGGGAGGAGTATGCATGACTTACTGAGCTAAATGAATTCCCTTATGTTAGTTCATATTAAATGTAGGCCATGTGACCTGGGAGGAGTATGCATGACTTACTGAGCTAAATGAATTCCCTTACGTTAGTTCATATTAAATGTAGGCCATGTGACCTGGGAGGAGTATGCATGACTTACTTAGCTAAATGAATTCCCTTATGTTAGTTCATATTAAATGTAGGCCATGTGACCTGGGAGGAGTATGCATGACTTACTGAGCTAAATGAATTCCCTTATGTTAGTTCATATTAAATGTAGGCCATGTGACCTGGGAGGAGTATGCATGACTTACTGAGCTAAATGAATTCCCTTATGTTAGTTCATATTAAATGTAGGCCATGTGACCTGGGAGGAGTATGCATGACTTACTGAGCTAAATGAATTCCCTTATGTTAGTTCATATTAAATGTAGGCCATGTGACCTGGGAGGAGTATGCATGACTTACTGAGCTAAATGAATTCCCTTATGTTAGTTCATATTAAATGTAGGCCATGTGACCTGGGAGGAGTATGCATGACTTACTGAGCTAAATGAATTCCCTTATGTTAGTTCATATTAAATGTAGGCCATGTGACCTGGGAGGAGTATGCATGACTTACTGAGTTAAATGAATTCCCTTTTGTTTAGTTCATATTAAATGTAGGCCATGTGACCTGGGAGGAGTATGCATGACTTACTGAGTTAAATGAATTCCCTTATGTTAGTTCATATTAAATGTAGGCCATGTGACCTGGGAGGAGTATGCATGACTTACTGAGCTAAATGAATTCCCTTATGTTAGTTCATATTAAATGTAGGCCATGTGACCTGGGAGGAGTATGCATGACTTACTGAGCTAAATGAATTCCCTTATGTTAGTTCATATTAAATGTAGGCCATGTGACCTGGGAGGAGTATGCATGACTTACTGAGCTAAATGAATTCCCTTATGTTAGTTCATATTAAATGTAGGCCATGTGACCTGGGAGGAGTATGCATGACTTACTGAGCTAAATGAATTCCCTTATGTTAGTTCATATTAAATGTAGGCCATGTGACCTGGGAGGAGTATGCATGACTTACTGAGCTAAATGAATTCCCTTATGTTAGTTCATATTAAATGTAGGCCATGTGACCTGGGAGGAGTATGCATGACTTACTGAGCTAAATGAATTCCCTTATGTTAGTTCATATTAAATGTAGGCCATGTGACCTGGGAGGAGTATGCATGACTTACTTAGTTAAATGAATTCCCTTATGTTAGTTCATATTAAATGTAGGCCATGTGACCTGGGAGGAGTATGCATGACTTACTTAGTTAAATGAATTCCCTTATGTTAGTTCATATTAAATGTAGGCCATGTGACCTGGGAGGAGTATGCATGACTTACTTAGTTAAATTAATTCCTCTCCACGTCAAAAGAATAAACCAAAAGCATAAACACCTCCGCAAGCATTTACCATGAAGGGTCTCCTCCAGTACAACCACAGTACGTATCGTAGCACAAAAGTGTAAGCCACAGATGAATATGTATAAAACAATAAATTTAATGGAACACCAAAACAACAAAACAAGCACAATGGGATTGAGCGCGCTTTCATCTATCACATCAAGACTTCATCAGAATCCATCATATCCAATGTTAACTGCCCTTAAATACAGTTCTGATTAATTGGTTAATTGATAAAGTGTCCACCAGATGAATATCCAATTATGTCAACAATTAATATTGCATCAAAAATGCTATACAAAATAAACATATATAATGCCAGGAATATAAGATAATAATCTATTTAAGCTGTATGTATTAAATAAATAAATATGCTCATACATAAATATATAAATTTACAATAATAAATACATATATTAAAAATAAATAAAATCAATATGTATGAATAAAATGTATAATACATAAAATAGATATATATTCAATGTAAATTATTATAATGAATTATATAATGAATTATATAATAACAGGACTGTACGTGCTCCAGATGTCATCCTGTAATATATAACACATAATGTCAACAGACCAAATGTATGCCCTACTACTAACTGTATATATGTATGCTGTATTAAATACGCTACTTGTATTATTATGGTATATAAAGGGAAATAATTGTATAATATCAGATCATAACTAAAGGAAGTATTTTTATGCTAACAGAACGAACGTCTTTATATAACCACCAAACCAACTCCAAGCTTTTTAATTATTAATTGTTTAGTTTAGGGTTATTGGACAGTAGTTTAAGAGCAGGTTTTATGGAGAGGTGATCATTCATTCCATATGGACCACAGGCATCCAGCCTGAGTTGCCAAATCATTTCTCTGTATTCAAGTAACGACTCCCAATCACCTCCCCTCTCATTCCTTTTAACTTCTTCCAACACCCAAAACTTAATATTGGTTTTTTCACACACCTCAGTATGCCTATAAAGAGCATTATTGACATTCCTTGTGTTTATATCTCTTATGTGTTCGTAAACCCTTTGTTTTAACTTACGCTCGGTCTTGCCGACGTAGTATTTTTCACAGATTAAACACAAAGCCAAATAAACCACCCCTTTGGTATGACAGGTATGGTAGCCCTTGTTTTTTACTTTCAAATTTAATTTACTAAGCCAAAGTGTTTTTTCCCCCAATATAAAGGTGCACTGACCACATCTACCACATTTATGAGTCCCCATCTTCCTTTGTGTACCATTTCCACAAGGAAGCTTCTTCTTCTCAAATAAATTTTTGAAATTGTTGTTTTTCCTAAACCCAAACCTAAGTGGTTGTTGGAAAATGGAGACGTCACTACTAATGTGGGAGAACATTTTCCACGCTTCATTTATACCTCTTTGTATCCAGTGTATCCCTTTATAATAAGTCAACATCAGACGAGGTATATTATTGTTGTCTGTGTTGTTGGTCCTAAACCTAGAGGGAACTGTCATAATCTGTCCATTGTCACAAGAACTGTGTGTCAATAATGGCTTGTACTGAATATATCGTTTTCTTAATACTTCACGTTTAACGTTCCTAATTAATGCTCCTGGGTAGCCTCTATCCCTAAAAAACTTCTGTATTAAATCCATTTCCTTACTACATGAACTATCTTCACTGGTCATACATGAGGCCCTGATCATTTGACCTTTAACTATATTTTTCCTAAGATATAGGGGATGGTCGCTTTCAAAATGGACATAGGAATTCGAAAAACATTCCTTTCTAAAGACCTTGGACTCATATCTATTACTCACTATGTTCTTCGTAATGGTCACATCCAAAAG
>NC_056743.1:353201464-353246961 GCF_019279795.1 Protopterus annectens | reverse complement strand
TCCTTTTTTAAATGTAGGCCATGTGACCTGGGAGGAGTATGCATGACTTACTGAGTTAAATGAATTCCCTTATGTTAGTTCATATTAAATGTAGGCCATGTGACCTGGGAGGAGTATGCATGACTTACTGAGCTAAATGAATTCCCTTATGTTAGTTCATATTAAATGTAGGCCATGTGACCTGGGAGGAGTATGCATGACTTACTGAGCTAAATGAATTCCCTTATGTTAGTTCATATTAAATGTAGGCCATGTGACCTGGGAGGAGTATGCATGACTTACTGAGCTAAATGAATTCCCTTATGTTAGTTCATATTAAATGTAGGCCATGTGACCTGGGAGGAGTATGCATGACTTACTGAGCTAAATGAATTCCCTTATGTTAGTTCATATTAAATGTAGGCCATGTGACCTGGGAGGAGTATGCATGACTTACTGAGCTAAATGAATTCCCTTATGTTAGTTCATATTAAATGTAGGCCATGTGACCTGGGAGGAGTATGCATGACTTACTGAGCTAAATGACTTCCTTATGTTAGTTCATATTAAATGTAGGCCATGTGACCTGGGAGGAGTATGCATGACTTACTGAGCTAAATGAATTCCCTTATGTTAGTTCATATTAAATGTAGGCCATGTGACCTGGGAGGAGTATGCATGACTTACTGAGCTAAATGAATTCCCTTATGTTAGTTCATATTAAATGTAGGCCATGTGACCTGGGAGGAGTATGCATGACTTACTGAGCTAAATGAATTCCCTTATGTTAGTTCATATTAAATGTAGGCCATGTGACCTGGGAGGAGTATGCATGACTTACTGAGCTAAATGAATTCCCTTATGTTAGTTCATATTAAATGTAGGCCATGTGACCTGGGAGGAGTATGCATGACTTACTGAGCTAAATGAATTCCCTTATGTTAGTTCATATTAAATGTAGGCCATGTGACCTGGGAGGAGTATGCATGACTTACTGAGCTAAATGAATTCCCTTATGTTAGTTCATATTAAATGTAGGCCATGTGACCTGGGAGGAGTATGCATGACTTACTGAGCTAAATGAATTCCCTTATGTTAGTTCATATTAAATGTAGGCCATGTGACCTGGGAGGAGTATGCATGACTTACTGAGCTAAATGAATTCCCTTATGTTAGTTCATATTAAATGTAGGCCATGTGACCTGGGAGGAGTATGCATGACTTACTGAGCTAAATGAATTCCCTTATGTTAGTTCATATTAAATGTAGGCCATGTGACCTGGGAGGAGTATGCATGACTTACTGAGCTAAATGAATTCCCTTATGTTAGTTCATATTAAATGTAGGCCATGTGACCTGGGAGGAGTATGCATGACTTACTGAGTTAAATGAATTCCCTTATGTTAGTTCATATTAAATGTAGGCCATGTGACCTGGGAGGAGTATGCATGACTTACTGAGCTAAATGAATTCCCTTATGTTAGTTCATATTAAATGTAGGCCATGTGACCTGGGAGGAGTATGCATGACTTACTGAGCTAAATGAATTCCCTTATGTTAGTTCATATTAAATGTAGGCCATGTGACCTGGGAGGAGTATGCATGACTTACTGAGCTAAATGACTTCCTTATGTTAGTTCATATTAAATGTAGGCCATGTGACCTGGGAGGAGTATGCATGACTTACTGAGTTAAATGAATTCCCTTATGTTAGTTCATATTAAATGTAGGCCATGTGACCTGGGAGGAGTATGCATGACTTACTGAGCTAAATGAATTCCCTTATGTTAGTTCATATTAAATGTAGGCCATGTGACCTGGGAGGAGTATGCATGACTTACTGAGTTAAATGAATTCCCTTATGTTAGTTCATATTAAATGTAGGCCATGTGACCTGGGAGGAGTATGCATGACTTACTGAGCTAAATGAATTCCCTTATGTTAGTTCATATTAAATGTAGGCCATGTGACCTGGGAGGAGTATGCATGACTTACTGAGCTAAATGAATTCCCTTATGTTAGTTCATATTAAATGTAGGCCATGTGACCTGGGAGGAGTATGCATGACTTACTGAGTTAAATGAATTCCCTTATGTTAGTTCATATTAAATGTAGGCCATGTGACCTGGGAGGAGTATGCATGACTTACTGAGCTAAATGAATTCCCTTATGTTAGTTCATATTAAATGTAGGCCATGTGACCTGGGAGGAGTATGCATGACTTACTGAGTTAAATGAATTCCCTTATGTTAGTTCATATTAAATGTAGGCCATGTGACCTGGGAGGAGTATGCATGACTTACTGAGCTAAATGAATTCCCTTATGTTAGTTCATATTAAATGTAGGCCATGTGACCTGGGAGGAGTATGCATGACTTACTGAGTTAAATGAATTCCCTTATGTTAGTTCATATTAAATGTAGGCCATGTGACCTGGGAGGAGTATGCATGACTTACTGAGCTAAATGAATTCCCTTATGTTAGTTCATATTAAATGTAGGCCATGTGACCTGGGAGGAGTATGCATGACTTACTGAGCTAAATGAATTCCCTTATGTTAGTTCATATTAAATGTAGGCCATGTGACCTGGGAGGAGTATGCATGACTTACTGAGCTAAATGAATTCCCTTATGTTAGTTCATATTAAATGTAGGCCATGTGACCTGGGAGGAGTATGCATGACTTACTGAGTTAAATGAATTCCCTTATGTTAGTTCATATTAAATGTAGGCCATGTGACCTGGGAGGAGTATGCATGACTTACTGAGCTAAAATGAATTCCCTTATGTTAGTTCATATTAAATGTAGGCCATGTGACCTGGGAGGAGTATGCATGACTTACTGAGCTAAATGAATTCCCTTATGTTAGTTCATATTAAATGTAGGCCATGTGACCTGGGAGGAGTATGCATGACTTACTGAGTTAAATGAATTCCCTTATGTTAGTTCATATTAAATGTAGGCCATGTGACCTGGGAGGAGTATGCATGACTTACTGAGCTAAATGAATTCCCTTATGTTAGTTCATATTAAATGTAGGCCATGTGACCTGGGAGGAGTATGCATGACTTACTGAGTTAAATGAATTCCCTTATGTTAGTTCATATTAAATGTAGGCCATGTGACCTGGGAGGAGTATGCATGACTTACTGAGCTAAATGAATTCCTTATGTTAGTTCATATTAAATGTAGGCCATGTGACCTGGGAGGAGTATGCATGACTTACTGAGCTAAATGAATTCCCTTATGTTAGTTCATATTAAATGTAGGCCATGTGACCTGGGAGGAGTATGCATGACTTACTTAGTTAAATGAATTCCCTTATGTTAGTTCATATTAAATGTAGGCCATGTGACCTGGGAGGAGTATGCATGACTTACTTAGTTAAATGAATTTTCTTACGTTAGTTCATATTAAATGTAGGCCATGTGACCTGGGAGGAGTATGCATGACTTACTTAGTTAAATGAATTCCCTTATGTTAGTTCATATTAAATGTAGGCCATGTGACCTGGGAGGAGTATGCATGACTTACTTAGTTAAATGAATTCCCTTACGTTAGTTCATATTAAATGTAGGCCATGTGACCTGGGAGGAGTATGCATGACTTACTGAGCTAAATGAATTCCCTTACGTTAGTTCATATTAAATGTAGGCCATGTGACCTGGGAGGAGTATGCATGACTTACTGAGCTAAATGAATTCCCTTACATTAGTTCATATTAAATGTAGGCCATGTGACCTGGGAGGAGTATGCATGACTTACTTAGTTAAATGAATTCCCTTATGTTAGTTCATATTAAATGTAGGCCATGTGACCTGGGAGGAGTATGCATGACTTACTTAGTTAAATGAATTCCCTTATGTTAGTTCATATTAAATGTAGGCCATGTGACCTGGGAGGAGTATGCATGACTTACTGAGCTAAATGAATTCCCTTATGTTAGTTCATATTAAATGTAGGCCATGTGACCTGGGAGGAGTATGCATGACTTACTTAGTTAAATGAATTCCCTTATGTTAGTTCATATTAAATGTAGGCCATGTGACCTGGGAGGAGTATGCATGACTTACTTAGTTAAATGAATTCCCTTATGTTAGTTCATATTAAATGTAGGCCATGTGACCTGGGAGGAGTATGCATGACTTACTGAGCTAAATGAATTCCCTTATGTTAGTTCATATTAAATGTAGGCCATGTGACCTGGGAGGAGTATGCATGACTTACTGAGTTGAATGAATTCCCTTATGTTAGTTCATATTAAATGTAGGCCATGTGACCTGGGAGGAGTATGCATGACTTACTGAGCTAAATGAATTCCCTTATGTTAGTTCATATTAAATGTAGGCCATGTGACCTGGGAGGAGTATGCATGACTTACTGAGTTAAATGAATTCCCTTATGTTAGTTCATATTAAATGTAGGCCATGTGACCTGGGAGGAGTATGCATGACTTACTGAGCTAAATGAATTCCCTTATGTTAGTTCATATTAAATGTAGGCCATGTGACCTGGGAGGAGTATGCATGACTTACTTAGTTAAATGAATTCCCTTATGTTAGTTCATATTAAATGTAGGCCATGTGACCTGGGAGGAGTATGCATGACTTACTGAGCTAAATGAATTCCCTTATGTTAGTTCATATTAAATGTAGGCCATGTGACCTGGGAGGAGTATGCAAGACTTACTGAGTTTAATGAATTCCCTTACGTTAGTTCATATTAAATGTAGGCCATGTGACCTGGGAGGAGTATGCATGACTTACTTAGTTAAATGAATTCCCTTATGTTAGTTCATATTAAATGTAGGCCATGTGACCTGGGAGGAGTATGCATGACTTACTTAGTTAAATGAATTCCCTTATGTTAGTTCATATTAAATGTAGGCCATGTGACCTGGGAGGAGTATGCATGACTTACTGAGCTAAATGAATTCCCTTACGTTAGTTCATATTAAATGTAGGCCATGTGACCTGGGAGGAGTATGCATGACTTACTGAGCTAAATGAATTCCCTTATGTTAGTTCATATTAAATGTAGGCCATGTGACCTGGGAGGAGTATGCATGACTTACTGAGTTAAATGAATTCCCTTATGTTAGTTCATATTAAATGTAGGCCATGTGACCTGGGAGGAGTATGCATGACTTACTTAGTTAAATGAATTCCCTTATGTTAGTTCATATTAAATGTAGGCCATGTGACCTGGGAGGAGTATGCATGACTTACTTAGTTAAATGAATTCCCTTATGTTAGTTCATATTAAATGTAGGCCATGTGACCTGGGAGGAGTATGCATGACTTACTTCGTTAAATTAATTCCTTTATGTTAGTTCATATTAAATGTAGGCCATGTGACCTGGGAGGAGTATGCATGACTTACTTAGTTAAATGAATTCCCTTACGTTAGTTCATATTTATATTATTTTCAATTATTTTTTTCTACTAGTGAATTCTTTGGTATGCGTGAATTATGGTAAGATGAGCTGGTTCATTAATCTGCTAAATAGTTTTTTTTAGTGAGTCACGTTTAATGCATTACATGCAGTGAAGAGCTGTAAAATGAACAAAATATTTGTTAATTACTGAAAATAATGACCATATGAATGAGCAGTTATAAAAAATATGGTTTAGACTTCAGTGAATATGTACAGCTACTTCCATTGCAACAAATCCTTAATCATGTTTTAATAGTTTCTTTAATATCCACTTCCGTCTTTACATTTTTCTGATGAATGTTTGACTCTTAGTTACTTTGCTGTTGTGGTTCCCGCTACTTGTGTTGCAGGTTCTTTTTTAACTGCAATACAGATATTTTATTAAAGATTGTACATTTTTATGCTTCATGCTTGGATATTCTCAGAACGTATTTTCTGTTCAGGATTGGTTCTTATAGATTGCTGACTTATCTGTCCTTTGTCTTAGAAATAACGGGCATTGTGTTTTAATGTTTCATACTGCTTTACTTTGTGGTCATTCTGCATTTATCGGATATCTTTCAGGTTCTACAGCCTGCAGACCCAGAATGCCTCATCTTGTTTAAATAGTATTCAGTGGTAAGCCAAATATTTTACATATCAGCCTTTGTTTTATTTTTGAAACTTTGTAGCCCACTCATCTGTTACCAGTGAACTGGTTACCTATACCCCCCTTAATTGGTCTAACATTAAATGCCAGCTTTCATCTTGAAGATTAACAGGTTTAAGTGTCCCTGTTCTTGTCATGGTTCTGCATTTTGAGTCATAGCACAATATTCATGGAAATATTGCCATTGCTTATTAAAGCATACATGTAGACCATATGACCCAGGAGGAATATACATAATTTACATAGCTATATTAATTCCATGATGTCAGTTCATATTTATATTACTTTATTTTTTTTGTAATAGTGAATTATTTAAGTGAATGGATTAAGGTGAGAGGAGCTGGTTGATTAATCAGCTAAATAGGTTTTTCATGAATAAAATAAAATGCATTTGCTGTGAATTTGCTGATTACATGCAGAAAAGAGCTTTAAAATGAATAAAATGTTTGCTAATTACTGAAAGTAATAGGCATATGCACGAGCAGTGATAAAAGAAGGTTTGGAGTTGAGTGATTTAATAAATTCAAATTGCACTTATTGAATCTATACAACTACTTCCAGTGCAACAAATCCTAATTCATGTTTTAAGAATTTCCATAAAATATTTACATTCTGTTCATAAAAGTAATGTATGAGTTATACCATGCGACAGTGGTTGTTTTTATTAACTGAATGTGTTTAATAATTATTTCTACAGGCCTTTTTGTTTTATTTTCTTGTTAATTCGGTAGTCCAAATAATTAACAAATATATTATTTTAACAGTCTTATCGTGTAAAAATAATCATGCATATTTTGTTTTAACAATGGCAGCCTATTTAGGAACAACAAAAAAAATACAAACCAATATTGGACATACTTTCGCTCTATTGAAGTAAAATATTGAAGTATTTTATATTGTGTATGTAAGTATGTATATATATATATATATATATATATATATATATATATATGTATGTGTGTGTGTGTGTGTGTGTGTGTGTGTGTGTGTGTATATATATATATATATATATATATATATATATTTATATGTAAAAAAACAAACACCAACTAGCGTATCAAAGGAAACTCCTAACACAAACAAAACAGTGATAGATCAGCAAGTCCCAAGATTTATTTAAATTGTCAAGCATTTTTCATTTCAGTTGTACAGAACTTCATCAGATTGCAATGCAAAAGAGCTTAATAATTTAAATAAATCTTGGAACTTAGGTTCATAGGTTCATAGGCAAGTACGAGGCTATTGACCCTAGGGCCTATATAAGCCTAGCTTTTGCCACCCAAGAAAATTATTTTCCTGTGCTCCTGTCAAGCAGAGGCACAGATGTGATTCCCAGGGAGAATTTTCTATTTCCCATCCAATCATCAAGATTTTTCTTGAAGAGTGCTAATGAGGAGCTTTGTTTGATTATAGATAGGTAGTTTGTCCCAGAGTATGGGAAGTCTCTGGGACAGGAATATATCCCTCCAGCATGTTCTGTTTGTTGTAGTGACAAGGTTTAGGTCCCTAGAGCATGTAGCTCAGAGGGATTGGGATTCCTTTAAGTGGAGCATGTTCAACAGCTCTGGGTTTGACATAGCTTTGCATGTTAGGCAGAGATCGCCTCTGAGTAGGCGATATGCGACAGAGTAAAGCTGGAGTTTTCTGAGATGGTCTGTGTAGGGCATCTGCTTGAGGCCGATAATCCTCTTTGTGAGGTATTTCTGCATCCTTTCCATTTCTTGTAGATGTCTTGTGAGGTACATACCAAAAGGGGCGTTGTACTCTATAATGGGTCTAATGAGTGATGAGTAGAGGGGAACAATGACCTCTTTTTTCCTGGATGAGAAACCTTTTGTGATGAGGTGTGCCATGTAGAAGGATTTCCTGACAACTGTGGCGATGTGATTATCAAAGGAGAATCTATTGTCCACCTGTGTCCCAAGGTCTCTTATCACACCTTTGGTCTTAAGTAGACTACCACCTATGTGGTAGCTCATGGGTACAGAGTTTTTACCAAAGGGGATGACAATGTACTTTTTGGCATGACATGGCCATGGCTTTGACACCAGGCATCTGTCTCTGTGAGACCCTTTTGTAGGATGTCCACATTGTTAGGAGTTTCGATTATGGCCCCTAGTTTGCAGTCATCTGCAAACTTCCTTAGTCAAAGACCCTCTGTGTTATCCTGTACTTCAGAGAAGTAGATGCCAAACAGGAGAGGACCCAGGACTGAACCCTGTGGTACTCCACTTGCCACTGGTCTGAAGTCGGATTTGGAGTCTGCTGCTTTCACAGTGTGGGTTCTGTCAGTGAGCCAGTTGGCAACCCATCTTGTGACATAGGGATTTATACCTAGTTTAGTGAGTTTATCTATAATTCCAGAGTGGGGGATGGTGGCAAAAGCCTTGGTGAGATCTAGATAAGTTGTGTGAACCACCTTACCCTTGTCTGCGGCTTTGGTGACTGCTTCAAAGAAGTCTATCAGGTTTAGGAGACATGATCTGCCTTTTACAATCCCGAACTGGGTGGGGTCCAGAGTTTGGAGATTACCAATGTCTTTGTGTATAAGATCCATGATGATATGTTCCATGGCCTTGCAGACCAGGCTCGTTAGGCTAATGGGTCGGTAGTTCCTGGGGTCCGTGGTGTCTCCCCCTTTGTGGAGTGGGATAACCATTGCTGTGCACCATTCAGTGGGCACAAAACCTGAGGTAAGGCTATGATTGAGCATTGTGCTTAGGTGGGGTGCTAGTTCATTCTGCAGTTCGTGTAGAATGCAGCCTGGGTTGTTGTCAGGTCCCATGGATGCTGTGTTCTTGGCTTTGCAGAGTGTGTTTTTTTACCTGTGCAGCCATGATTACAGGAACTTTGCATTCTTCTAGTATAGAGATGGGCCCTTTAGGGGGTGAGAGGGGAAAGTTAGCACTGAACCTATCTGTCAGGATGTTGGCAATATCAGTTGGTTCTGTATATTTAGTGCCATTGTGCTGTAACTCAGAGCAGATCTGATTGTTGCCACTGAGATTCTTGACATAGCTATAGAATGCTTTGTGGTTGTCTTTAGAATCGGTGGTGATTTTGTTTTCGTAACTAGCTTTGGAGGATTTTATGAGAGATCTCAGCTTCTTACTGAGGCTGACTAGGGAGTTCCTCCAATAATGGGATTTTACTCTTTTTTGCAACAGTTTATTTCTTCTGTTGTAGGATTTGTTTATGGCAGGGGACCACCAAATTGGCTTCCTTTTTTTGGAGGATAGCATCTTGGTTCTGTTAGGGATAGCATGATCCATGCATTCGTGTAAGTGCTTATAAAGTGCATTTGTGTAGGATTCAGCAGTCGTACCTCTATTGTCCGTCTGCATGGGTGTGGTAAGGTTTGCCACTTCTGTCTTAAGAAGTGTGAAGTTGGCTTTGGAGACATTTTTTATGGTGGTTTCCCTAATGGGGGGTGGGGCAGGCTGTGGATCACTAGGGTGATTAGCTTGTGGTCGGATCTGACCAACGAGGAATTGACCACTGGTGTGGAACCCCAGTCACTCATGTTGGTAATGACCAGGTCTAGGATATTGCTACCCCTGGTGGGGGTGTGGATAAGTTGATCTAGGGCATTGGAATTTATGAATTCCAGAAAATGTTGAGCAAAAGAGTTGGTACATGAGTAGTTTTCCCAGTTAATGGTGGGGTAGTTTAAATCGCCCATTATTAGGATGTTGGGTTGTACCCTAATATTTTCCAGTGTATCAAGAAATGAGGAGTGGGAATCCTGGGACATTGTGGAGGATCTTTAGCAAGTTACAGTTTGGATTGCAGTCTTGCCCAGAGTTAGTTGCACTTGGATAATCTCGGATGCATTATGCTGAGCAACTAGCCTGGAGGTGTGGATATCCTTAATGAATATGGACATGTCTCCACCTTTAGTGTTTCGGTCCAGGTTAGGTGGTTGAAACGTGTGGTATGAATTATAGCCTGGTAATGCAGGGGTGCTCTCTGGAGACTTGAACCAGGTCTCTGTCACTGCACAGATGTCGATGTCCTCCATTTTAAGGAGTGCCTTGAGTGAATGCATTTTGAGGTTTAGATTTCTAGCATTGAGTAGTATTACCCTCAGATTTTGCTTGCTTGTACCTGTTAAGGTGGTGAATTTGTCATTTGAACTTTGCCTAAAAAAGGCACTTTAGGGGTGGCAAGAGCCTTAGCCAGTATCCAGAATCCGAAGGGCAACAGGTGCAGGCCATCTCTGGTAAAGCATCATGGTCTGTCAGTCATGTCAGCCCAGGAAGATAGATACTGGATCCCCTTAGAATGATACCAGAAGCTTAGCCAGTTGCTGAAGTCAATCATTTTGTCCTTGTACTGTGGTATCATTTTGGGTGATGGCAGGATGCTACTCAGGGCTAGGGTCATACCTGCCTGGGCTACAAGATCAGAGAGCTCCTTCATGTTTCTTTTTAAGTAGTCCAGGGAGGTACATCTCAGGTCATTCACACCAACATGGACAATGACAGAGTCATATTTGTACTTGTTGTTGAGTGACCTGAGTGTGTGCGTTATGTGGTGGATCCTGGCACCTGACAGGCAGATGACAGTAACTTTCTCCTTGTTTAGCCCGGTGAGTGGAACATCAGTGTGCCTGACTATAGAGTCACCTATGACTAGAGTGTTGGCTACGTTGTTATGCCTTATGGGCTGTGATTGAGTGGCACACTGAGTTTGTAGGCTATGTATCATTTGGGTTGTGTTAGGGGGGGTGGGGGTTGCTTGCATTTCTGCTTTGGAGGTCTCTGTTGCTTGAGCAGATTTTTATTGAGAGCCTCTGCGAATGTAGGTGTGTGTTTCATGTTTTTATATCTGTGTGTTTTGGTGGTGTGGGTTTTGAGGGACTATGTGATGAGTGTGGTGTGGAGCAAGTGTTTACCTTCTCCTCTTGACTGTCTAGTCCAGTCTTGGGTGAAGAGAGCTTTGCTTCCAGTTTGGCTATATAAGTGCATCTCTCACAGGTTTTAGTGTTGGGTGGTAGGAGGAGAGGGTTGTCTGTGTGCATGTGGCAATTGCTGCATTGCCCCAAGATGACCAGATTCATCAGGTAGACAGGGGAAAACACTGGGAACTGACCCTTAGACATGCCTGGATAGGTGCTTATTTATTAAGTACTAAAAACTGTTTTCCTCTAGACAAGTGAGGAAAGTTGAGAGCTGTGGAAATTTGTAGCTTATTTAATGCTTACAATGAGTTTTGAATAAGTGCTGAGCTCAAAGAAACAGATTTTAGTGCTAAAACTAAAAAACTGTCTCGTTCTAAGGGAAATTTTGAAAAGCAGACTTTATGGCTCCAAGAATAGTTAAACCCTAGCTAAGTGGCGATGCATAAAGTGTATATATATATATATATATATATATATATATATATATATATATATATATATATATTAATTTTTAATGTAACAGTAGCAAATGAACAAACTGATTTAAACAAATTAACCAATAAAAAGCTAAAAACTGAGCCCCATTCCAGCAGTATTCGATCAGACAAGTTCTAACTGGAAACCTATGTCCATTTAGGAGACATCATTGCATCAGTCTAAACCAGCTTGTGTGGCTTGAACTACCCAGCCTAATCCAGTATAACCAACTGATTATGGCCTATAAAATCCTCTATAATCCGGACAATGCTCCTGCACTTAAAAATATTATCACCCCCTATGACGATCCTCTAACAAACTACTAATTCAGACTAGCAAAATTAATAACACAGCCGGTGACTCTCTCTTTGCAAACTCTGTAAGTAGATCCTGGAACTTTCTTCTAGCTGATATTACCTTACTTTCCACCTTAGGGCAATTTAAAACTAGACTCAAACAACATTTGTCACTTAACTGGCTATGTCACTGTATCAAGCCTGGCTAACTCTCTCTAGAATGTGTAAAAATCTGTTAACCAGTTTACTGTATAATTTAATTTAATTCTGACTTGCGCTCAGGATTAACTGTAACCTGTGGAACTTGTTTAACTTGCTTACTTATGTAATCTCTGTAAATAGTCTGTTTGTAATATGTAATGCTGGTATTATGTAATGCTGTATCTGCTTACCCTTGGAGCTTTTCTCCCTGGGCCTCTGCTGAAAATGGATATGCATCCAGTCGGACTATCCCGGTCAACAAATGTAAAATAAAAATAAATAAAATAAAATAATGGCCAGAAGCAGCCTGTGAAAAAGGCGATATCATAACCATAAAATTCTTTGGGGTATTGCTCTATCAGTATGATTGTATATACATGCATACACAAACACACACATATATATATATATATATATATATATATATATATATATATATATATATATATATATATATATATATATATGTCATTATTAAATTGTGGCACTAATTTCATTTATTTTGATTTTAAAAGCATTTATATTTTTTTTACTCATCTTTTATGAGGCTGACTAATCTCACATGCAAGGCCATGGAAAGAACTATGGATGGGATAAACAATGACATAGGAAACCTAAAGACATTGGACCATACCCAATCTAGTTTTGCCAAAGTAAGGTCATTCCTTCTTAACCTGGTGGACTTCTTTGAGAAGTTCACTAAAGTTATGGACAAGGGCAAAACAATGCCACTGCCTAATTCATCTTGGTCAGAGTATTCAATAGTTACCCCTCTTGGGTATTGCAGATAACCTTACAAAATTAAGCATAGACCCATATGTTACCCGATGGATAGGCAGCTGGATCACTGGTGGGAAACAAGAAGTTTGAATAGAGAAATCCACCTCCACAAAGAGGCCAAAGGAGTCCCACAGGGATTGGTGCTGGGGTCTCTCCTTTTTGGCATCTACTTCTATGAAGTCATGGTAAACATCAGGGGTCTCTGGCTGACCAAGTCTGCAGATGATTGCAAACTAGGCATGGTCACTGAATTTCCTAAAGACACATATACCTTTCAAGAGTTCATGATGCAGACAAACAACTGGTTTTAGAGTTATGGCCTAAAACTAAAAAGGGAAAAAAAATGCATAATAATATCTTTGGAAAGATAGCCCCCCCCCCCCCATGGAAATTGCAGCATTGATAATACTCCCCTAAAGGTAGACCTTAGTGGTCAAGGATCTAATTACATATGTTGACAGTAAACTAACATTTGACTACCATCTGTCTACTGTGGTGAGAAAACAATTTTGTGTTGCACAACTTATACGTAATGGGATAGCATCCAAGTCCAACATTTTCATTTTTCCACTGTACTAGTCTCTTATCAGACCAGTCATTGAGTACAGTCCAGTTACCAACATGTAACTGACCGGGTACTTGAAACAGCATGAGAGGCCACAGAGGCTCCTCACAGAAAGAATACAGGGACTAAACAACAAGTCCCCATGGACCTTCTCCTAATCATGTCCTATCCATGTAGGTTCATAGGTTCATAGGTTCATACTAGGCTATCTGCCCTAAGGCATTTATAAGCCTAGCCAGAGTGTATGTGGCTTACACCACCCCTTAGGATGAGAATACTATGCCCTTTTAGGGTTTAGTTTACTATGCCTCTGTCTAGTAGTGACACAGAGATGACCCCCGGGGTAAACCTACGATCTCCCATCCACTCGTTGAGATTTCTCTTGAATAGAGTCAGTGAGGGTCTCTGCCTAACATGTACTGGGATTCTGTTCCAGAGTGTAGGGAGCCTCTGGGTTATGAATCTGTCCCTCCAGCATGTCCTATTTATTTCTGTGTTGAGGTTTAAGTCACTTGTTCTCGTGGCTCTGATGGATTTGGATTTTCTAAGGTGGAGCATGTCCATTAATTCAGGATTGGACATGGCCTTGTACGTCAGGCACAGATCACCTCTGAGTAGGTGGTATGCGACTGAATAGAGCTGGAGTTTTTTCAGTCGGGCAGCATATGACATATGTTTAAGACCCTTTATCCTCTTGGTGAGGAACTTTTGGGGTCTTTCCAACTGCTGCAGGTGTCGGGTGAGATACATCCCAAATGGGGCATTGTACTCAATCATTGGCCTGATAAGAGAAGAGTACAGGGGCACAATGACCTCTCTTGATCTAGATGTGAAACCCTTCATGATAAGGTGGGCAATATAGAAGGTCTTCCTAACCACTTTGGCAATGTGAGTGTCAAATGAGAGGTTACTGTCAACCTGGGTCCCTAGGTCCCTGATTACCTCTTCCGTACTTAATGGATTACCGCCTATGTGGTAATTTGTCGGTACCTTGTTTTTCCCAAAGGGTATGACTATACATTTTTTTATGGTTATGATATAGCCTTGTTTACACGCTGCTTCTGCAGCATCTCCTACAGACTGCTGCATGGTGATCTATGCCTAGCCAACAACACATCCCCTGATGCCTAACTGATGGATTTGTTGTATATCTGCAAAACAAATAACATCAGAAATACCAGTTCTAAGGATCTAAACCTCACCTGAGACATAAACAGAACATATTGGAGGGACAGGTATGTGTCTCAATGATTACCCATGCTCCTGAATAGGCTTCCCATCTATGGCTCATCTCTAACCTTATTCAATGCAACTTGGACCAGTGGATGGGAAATCACAAATTAACCCCTAGTCTGTCACCTATGTCCATAATGGGCAGAAGCAGCGTGTAAACAAGGCTATATCATAACCATAAAACTCTTTGGGGGTATTGACACTTGTCAGCAATAGTTTTGTAAATGTGGAATAAAACTGGCCAGGCTAAGAATGACTCTTGAGCTAATACACTAATAAGCACTTATTAACCTATGAACTTCAGTGGTGCAGAACATAAAGCTTGTCTGTTCCCACACAGGATCATACCTTCTGTTTGAAATGCTTCCTCATCATTTTTAGTTGCTCTACAACATATTCCTGACAAAGGATGTTAGACAGTAATAATCTAGTTACACTGAAGCCTTTTCTATTACCAAATATTTTATGCAAAAATTAAATCAGCATCTTCAAAGAAAGATGTACATTTTATAAGTACAGTCACTAGTGGCTAGGTGTTATATGTACAGGTGCTAGTGTTTACATGTTGTATGAACTGGTGCTTGTGGCTTGGTGTAGTTCATAAAGGGGCTAGTGGCTAGGTGTTGTATGTAATGGTGCTAATAACTAGGTGTTATATGTATTACTGCTGCTCACTAGGTGTTACACATAAAGGTGCCAGTGTCTACGAGTTATATATAAACATGCTAGTGGCTAGGTCTTATATGTATACATGCTAGTGGCTAGCCATTATTTGTACAGGTGCTAGAGGCTAGGTGTTATACTTACAGATGCTAGTGGCTAGGTGTTACATTCCCAAGTACTAGTTGCTAGGTGTTCTATACACTGGTGCTAGTGGCTAGATGTTGTGTTTACAAGTGCTAGTCACTAGATGTGGTTTGTACAGATGCTAGTGGCTAGGTGTTATATGTACAGATGCTAGTCTCTAGATATTGTTTGTACAGGTGCTAGTGGATAAGTGTTATATGCACAGGTGTTGTATATACAAGTGCTAGTCACTAGATGTTGTTCTTACAGCTGCTAGTGGATAGGTGTTGTACATACAGATGATAGTCACTAGGTGTTATACGTATAGATGCTAGTGAATAGGTGTTACATGCCAAAGTGCTAGTCGCTACATGTTGTATGTACAGGTGCTAGTGGCTAAGTGCCAAACATACATTTCTGGTGGCTAGGTGTTATATGTACAGGTGATAGTCACTAGATGTGCAGCAATTTCCTCATGTACACATTGAACCTCTCTTCCTACCACACAGCACTACAACCTGTGAGAGATGCACTTACATAGCCAAACTGGAAGCAAAGATCTCTCCACCCAAGATTGTGCTAGACAGTCAAGAGGAGAAGGTTAACACCCACACTACACCTCAAGCAACACATAGCCCTTCTAAACCCACACCACCAACATCCTCATTTAACAACACTAAACCCTCATATGCAGAGGCCCTTAACAGTAACCTGCCCAAGTAACAAGAACCTCCAAAGCTGAAACGCAAACAAACACCAATCACAACCAAAGTATTGCGTAGCTCACAACACCAGTGTGCCCCCCAACAACAGCCCCTAAGGCAAGACAATGTACCCAACATTTTAGTCATAGGTGACTCTATAGTCAGGCACACTGATGTCCCACTCACCAGGCTGAAGAAGAACAAAATTATAGTCAGATGCATGTTGGGTGCCATGCTCCACCAGAGAACATATACACTCAAGCCACTCCACAAGTACAAATATGACTCTGTCATTGTCCATGTTGGAGTGAATGACTTGAGATGTACCTCCCTGGACTACATGAAAAGAGACATGGAACAGCTCTAGGATCATGTGGCCCAGGCAGGTATTACCCTAGCCATTAGTAGCATCCTGCCTTCGCCCAGAATGATACCACAGTATAAGGACAAAATGATTGACTTCAACAATTGACTAAGCTTCTGGTGTCATTCAAAGGGGATCCAGTATCTTTCTACCTGGGCCAACATGATCAACAGACCATGATGCTTTGCCAGAGATGGTCTGCACTTGTTGCCCCTGGGATTCAGGTTACAGGCTAAGGCTCTTGCCACTCCTATAGTGCCTTTTTTAGGCAAAGTTCAAAGGACAAAACTGCCACTGTAACAGGTACAAGCATGCAAAATCTGAAGGTACTGCTACTCAAAGCTAGAAGTCTAAACCTCAAAATGCACTCTCTCGAGGCACTCCTAAAAATGGAGAACATCGATATCAGTGCAGTAACTGAGACCTGGTTCAAGGCTCCAGAGAGTACCCCTGCAATACCAGGCTACAACTCTTACAACACTTTTCAGCCACCAAACCAGGACTGAAACACTAAAGGTGGAGGAGTGTCCATATTCACCAAAGATATTCACACCACCAGGCTAGTTGCGCAACACTATGCATCTAAAATTCTCCAGGTCCAACTAACACTAGGTAAGACTGCAATCCAAATTGTAGCTTGCTACAGATCCCCCAGCATCCCACAAGATTCTCACTACACATTTCTAAACATACTGGAAAATATTAAGATACAACCAAACACCCTAATACTGAGTGATTTCAACTGCCCTGCCATTAACTGGGAAAACTACTCATGTAGCAACACCTTTGTCCAACGGTTCTTAGAATTCATAAATTCCAACGCCCTGGATGAACTAATCCATAGTCCCAGCAGGAGCTCTGATATCCTAGACCTTATCATTACCAACATGGGAAATCAATGGTCCACACCTATGGTCACCCCCTCATTGGTCAGGTCTGACCATAAGCTAATCACCCTTGACATCCACATCCCTCCCCCACCCCCCAGTAAGGAAACCTCCGTAAAAAACTTCTCCAAAGCCAACTTCATGCTACTCAAGTTAGAAGTGACAAACTTCATGACACCCATGCCGACAGGAACTGAAAGTTCAACTGATGAATCCTACACTAAGGCACTGTATGAGCACAGCCACTCATGCATGAATCATGCCATCCCAAATAGAACCAAGATGCTCTCTTCCAAAAAAAGGAAGCCAATCTGGTGGTCCCCTGCCATAAACAAACTTTGCAACAAAAGGAAGAAACTGTTGCAGAAAAGAGGAAAATCCAGGATGCAAAAAACTCCCTTACCAGCCTCAGTAAGAAGCTGAGATTCTTCATAAAATCCTCCAAAGCTAGTTACGGAAATAAAATTTTCAAAGATTCCAAAGACAACCAGGAGGCATTCTATAGCTATGTCAGGAATCTAAATGGCAATGTTCACATCTGCTCTGGGTTACAACAGAATAGCATTAAATATACTGATCCCAAGGATATTGCCAATATCCTGGCAGATAGATTCAGTGTCAACTTGACCCCCCTCTCACCCCCTAAAGGGCCCATCTCAATACTGAAAGATTGCCAAATTCCGGTAATAACCACATAGATAAAAAAATGCATTCTCCAAAGCTAAGAATACAGCATCCATGGGACCAGATGACATCCCGGTCTGTGTGCTACATGAACTACAAAATGAACTGGCACCTCACCTAAGTGTCATGTTTAATCATAGCCTCACCTCAGGCTTTGTGCCTACTGAGTGGTGCACAGCTACAGTTAACCCACTGCACAAGGGGGGATCCACCTTGGATCCTGGGAACTACCACCCCATCAGTCTGACGAGCCTGATCTGCAAGGCCATGGAGCAAATAATCATGGAACTTATAAACAAAGACATTGGCAACCTTCAAACACTGGACCTCACCCAGTTTGGGTTTGTGAAGGGCCGATCTTGTCTCTTCCAAAAAAAGGAAGCCAATCTGGTGGTCCCCTGCCATAAACAAACTTTGCAACAGAGTAATTTGGAAATAGCAATGGCCCCCCAGTTATGCAAATTTATTTATGCATGGATGGGAGACAGTCCATGTCTTACAAGGTACGTTTATGGAGAATGTTGTTACATTTCACCGATTTATTGATGATGTGTTTTTAGTACGGGGAGGTAATGAGCAATCCTTGAATGAGTTTTTAACATACATAGTTCTTACAAAGTATGTTTATGGAGAATGTTGTTACATTTCATCGATTTATTGATGATGTGTTTTTAGTACGGGGAGGTAATGAGCAATCCTTGAATGAGTTTTTAACATACAAAGTGTATCTTCATGTTTAACATTCTCTTGTAAATTCACTGATACTTCCATTAACGTTTAGATGTTAGTGTTTTTAAGGATAATGGGAAGTTAGTCACTAAGATCTATAAGAAGGAAGTGCAAATGAATGCATATTTACATTATAATAGTATGCATCCTAAAAAGACTACAACAATATCAAGGAGCAACTTTTAAGGATTTGAAATTTGACTATGAGAGATAAAGAATTTTTGAATGAAGCACTCACTTTTTGTGATAAAATGATTAGTACGGAATATCCAAGGGACTTGGTGTTTAATTCCTTTACTCAAGTCAGCTCATACAGAAAGGAAACAAATCAGGAAGTTAAAAACAGTTTAGTAAGAAAGAATCAGGATAAGGTGGTTAGGATGCCTGTTGTTTATAGTGATGATTCTGGTTCTATAAAAAATATTATTAACAACAACTGGAAGATTTTTGGGGGGAAATGCTGAAATTTTTAATGTTATTGGTGAATGTCCAGCATATACACAAGAAAGGGCAAAACGTTTTAAGAATTATTTTCAGGCCAAACTAAACACGCCCAAGATTCAAAGTAAAGAAAAAGTCATGGTAGAGTGTTTTAACTGTAATATGTGTATTTTTTATACACTGAGGGTACAGACAAGGTTATAAATAATTATAAAGCTAGTATAAATAGTATTTATTCATGTAAATCAAAATGTGTTGTTTATCTTGCTTTCTGTTTGGCATTTTATATAGGTAGAACATCCCTTGAGTTGTATAAGAGGATCTCTGAATATAGATATGCTGTTTCCATTAATGATAATAGAAATTAATTAAGTAGACATTATAGTAATGGAGCACATAAAATTGATTTTAAGTTTTTGGTGTTTGATGCTATTAATAATGCTGAACTGTTGTTTAATGATGAGGAAGAATTGGGATGGTTAGAATATATGTGGCAAGTGAGGTTAAATGCCTGCTACCCCCCTGGCTTAAACAACAGTAAAGATTTTATTATGCATTTAAAGTGGAAAGGGTTAAAGCACTAAGTTTTGTGTCACGTGATCCTTTTGTTAATTTTAAAAGTGATTTGTAATTACGTAATTTCAGTTTGAAGAAGTCTTGTGTTAATGTTTGAGATGAAAGTGCTTACTGAAAGATTTTTTTATTTTATTGAAGTGGTTTATTTGTGTGTTTTTCAATGGACCTTTGATCTGAAAGATGTTTTTATTTTATTAAAGTGGTTTGTTTGTGTGTTTTTCAATGGACCTTTGATCTGAAAGATGTTTTTATTTTATTAAAGTGGTTTGTTTGTGTGTTTTTCAATGGACCTTTGATCTGAAAGATGTTATTATTTTATTAAAGTGGTTTGTTTGTGTGTTTTTCAATGGACCTTTGATCTGAAAGATGTTTTTATTTTATTAAAGTGGTTTGTTTGTGTGTTTTTCAATGGACCTTTGATCTGAAAGATGTTTTTATTTTATTAAAGTGGTTTGTTTGTGTGTTTTTCAATGGACCTTTGATTCGTTTCATACTTTTCTAGTGTCATCATGGTCCCCAGAGGATATGAAAACCTGTTGTTCAAAACAATTACTTCTTTTGTATACAGATCAAGACTAAATCCTCTTGAAATGGGTGTTTTATACATGGATAATGAAAATGAAGGATTAGATTTGATAAATCCCATAGTGTATGCTGCATCACTAACTTTGTATAAGATGGTTACATGAAAAGAATGAGAAATTAGTGACAGTTTTAATAAAGTGTAAGTACAAGGAACTTTGGGAAATATAAGACATAAAAGAACAAGACAATAATTAAATAAAGAAATAGAGAACTATTAACAAAAGATAAGAATGTGGAAAATAAAAAAATGTTGAAGCTGAAGAAGATAGAAAGATGTGGCACAATAATATTATGAAGAAATATTATTGTACAAATCTATGAAGAAATGTTTTAGAAGCAAAGATTAAAGCAATTAAAGAAAAAAGACCACAGTAAAGAACTTCTCAAAAGCCGACTTCACACTTCTAAAGACTAGTGTGGTCTCCTTTAAGGCCCCGAGCGTGGGAAAACAGTACTCAAGCCGCTGAATCACTTACAAATGCCTTCTACCAGCACCTGCAGGACTGCATGGATAAGGCAATCCCAAGCAAAACAAAGACTCTTTGTACCAAAGGCAAGCGTCCAGTCTAGTGGACCCCAGCCATAAACAAACTCTACAACAAAAGGAGGAAGCTACTACAAGATAGAGCAAAATCCTTAAAAGGTAAGACACCCTTGATCACTATAAGTAAAAAACTAAGAGCCTAAATCATCCAAAGCAAATTTCGAGAGAAAAATAGCTAAAGAAACAATCATAAGGCCTTTTTTAGCTATGTTAGAAACCTAGGAGGAAACTCCCAGATATGCTCAGAACTAGTTCAAAATGATGTGAAGATTACTGATCCTACAGACATTGCCAACATACTGGCTGACAGGGTCAGTGCAAACTTCTCCCCCCCTCCCCCCCAAAAGGAGAGATATCTATACCAAATGATTGCAGCCCCCCAAACATCTCCAGCGCCCAAGTGAGAACTGCTCTCTCCAAAGCAAAAAACACAGCATCCATGGGACCTGATGGTGTCCCTGGCTGTGTGCTCCACGAACTCAATGAGGAATGAAACCCACAGCTAGGACAGCTGTTTAATCAAAGTCTTACCTCTGGATACGCACTCCAGGAGTGGCGCACTGCAACTGTGGTCCCACTTCACAAAGGCAGTGCCTCCACCGACCCTGGAAATTACCGGCCCATTAGCTTGACAAGCCTTATCTGCAAAGCCATGGAGAGGATCATAATGGACCTCATAAATAAAGACATAGGGAATTTGCAGACTTTGGATCCAACCCAGTTTGGCTTTGTCAAAGGCAGATCATGCCTTTTAAACTTGGTTGACTTTTTCGAAACAGTCACCAAAGCCATTGATGAGGAAAGGCAGTCCATACAGCCTACCTCGATCTGGCTAACGCCTTGATACAATACCCCACTTGGGTATCATTGAAAAACTCATCAGCTTAAATGTTAACCCATACATCACAAGATGGGTTGCAAACTGGCTGAGTGACAGAACCCACAGGGTCAGAGTTGCTGGCGCCATGTCAGACTCAAAGCCTGTCACAAGTGGTGTCCCACAGGGCTCAGTCCTGGGCCCACTCTTGTTTGTCATCTACTTTTCTGAAGTACAAGCAAACACAGGAGGGTTATGGCTGACAAAGTTTGCAGATGACTGCAAACTGGGCGCCATAGTAGAAAACACATCTGACACAGATATCCTTCAGAAGGGTCTCACAGAAACGGATAACTGGTGCCAGAGCCACGGCCTAAAGTTAAATGCCAAAAAAATGCATAGTCATACCCTTCGGGAAAAACAAGGTTACCCCTAGCTACCAAATAGGTGGCAATCCACTGAGCACAGAAGAAGTTATCAGGGACGTGGGGACCCAGGTTGATAGTAGTCTGTCATTCAACACCCATGTAGCTAAAGTAGTTAGGAAGACCTTCTACATTGCCCACCTTATCATGAAGGGATTCTCATCTAGATCAAGGGAGGTCATAGTCTCCCTTTACTCATCACTCATCAGACCAATGATTGAGTACAATGCCCCATTCGGAATGTATCTGACCCGACACTTGCAGCAGCTGGAGAGGCCACAAAAGTTCCTCACCAAAAGGATAAAGGGTCTCAAAAATCTGCCCTATGCTGCCCGACTGAAAGAACTCCAGCTCTATTCAGTCGCTTACCGCTTGCTCAGAGGTGACCTTTGCCTAACATACAAGGCCATGTCAAACCCAGATTTGATGAATATGCTTCACCTCAAAAAATCTAGATCCATCAGAGCCACAAGGGCGGGAGACTTAAACCTCGACACAGCTATTAATAGGACATGCTGGAGGGATAGATTCATCACCCAAAGACTCCCTATGCTGTGGAACAAAATCCCGGTACATGTGAGGCAGAGCACCTCACTGGCCTTGTTCAAGAGAAATCTTGACCAATGGATGGGAGATCGCAGATATACCCCAGGGATTACCTCAGTGTCACTGCTCGACAGAGGCACAGCAAAATAAGGGGTATAGTTCCCCATACTAAAGGGGTGGCGTAAGCCACAAAACGATGGGCTAGGCTTGTAAATGCCCTCGGGCAGATAGCCTAGTATGAACCTATGAACCTATGAACCTAAAAGAAGAGGTGTAAACATAATGTTGAATGTCAAGATTTTTTTGTGGAGACTGGGAATAAAGAAATTACCTATTAAGGCAAACATACCTTATAAAAAGAAGATGGACATGATTCATTATGCATATTATGAAAATGTAAATTAGAACTTGAAGACAGATTTAGATAAGAAAATGTTCTATGTAATTTGGGTTATATGAAATGAAATAATTAACTAGACTATGTTTAGTGGAAAATGGGTATTGCCAGTTATATTAAAAGAGATTAGATTATGATTATGGAAAAAGGAGTGGGGGTCAATATAAAATGGTAAGTTTTGATGTGTGAAGTATAAAAATGAATTAAAAGAATTGTATAGATATGTAACTATGTGTATACATGTGAATGTGTATATATGGGTCAACTATGTAATCCCAAAATGCTGAAATCCCGAATTTCAGTACGTCGAAATTACATAGCCAGAAATACTACTACAATACAAAATTCCATAATCACGAAATTTAAAATCCCAAATGTACTCTACACATTCAGCACACACATAAACATACACACAACCCCCCCCCCACAATCAAATATATAATCCTACAGTACAGATAAGCAAGGGGAGCAAGGCCCCCTTCACACCCCCTACTTAAATATTCTAACTCCGAGATCGCACAGATACACAAAGGAAACTCACACCCACACATTTTACAGTCTTAAATATTCTAACTCTGAGATCGCACAGATACACAAAGGAAACTCACACCCACACATTTTACAGTCCATCACAGTCCATCACACACACATTATATTATCAAACAGTTTAGGTGGATGCATGCTTTGAGGAGATAGAAAAGAGGCTGTATAGCATGCCTTACGAAAGACTTTTGTCTTAATAAATCTAGACTCACGATAAACAGTGACATCCAAATAGTCTACTGAATCTGAAGAGTAGAACATGGTAAATCGAAGAAAGCCATCAAGGTTGTTAAGATGTTCAAAAAACTGTACAAAAGATGCATGGGTACCGCGCCAAAGGAGAAAGAGGTTCCTCCACAAATCGTCTGAAAGAATTTTTGTATTTTGTAGTTTTGGGCTAAGGAAATGATGTCTTTGTTCAGGAAGTGATGTTTTTTGTTCAGGAAGTGATGTTTTTTGAATTTCACTATATGTAAGCATCATCATTAATGTTTTTTTATTCACGTCTGAAGAAGCGGCAGGACCGCGAAAGCACTCACGTTATTAAACTTTTACCTTTTTGGAATACACGCTGACTGTTTTTTGAAGCCACACATCTACTTTGGTTCATATATTTCTTGGCTGTTATATAATTTTTGGCAGTTCCTTCCGCACTGGGATTGTGTGTTTCATATATATATATATATATATATATATATATATATATATATAAATGGCCCCTACTCTTTTTGATAGGTGCCATGGGATCTTTTATATTCACCTGAGCTACCACTAACTCAAGGAAATAGGGCCTCAGTTTAACATCTCATCTAAAGATGGAACACTGATAGTGCAGTACCCATTTATGCTGCATGGCAATGTCAGCAATCTATCTCATGGGGGAATAGAACCCATATGCTACCTGTTATACCACTGACACTATTAAAACTGAACATAATACAATCAGGAAAAATATATACTCAAAATAACTTTTTTTTATAATTTTGAATCTCAGCTTTCACTTGCAAATGAAAATAGATCAGTTTTCAGTTGATATTGTTACTTTCATAAAATGAAATACGTTTACACCAAATTCAGCATACCAAAAAACTAATTGCAGTCATAATACAACAAACTACATACTGGCTGCTATCTTAGTGAAAACAACAAAATTGTCTGAAATCACAAAATTTGCTTTCATTATGAGTTTAAACTACTGAAAAGATATCAAAGCTGGGCAGTGGACCAAATCAAGACTGAAAAACAGAACTGTAGATGTCAGACTTCTGAAAGTGTGAAGTTTTATTCATGGTCTGTCAAGGGCAGTACGGTTTGGGATTTGTAGTTCTGAAAGTGTGAAGTTTTATTCATGGTCTGAGAAGGGCAGTACAGTTTGGGATTTGTAGTTCAGAAAGTGTGAAGTTTTATTCATGGTCTGTGAAGGGCAGTATGGTTTGGGATTTGTAGTTCTGAAAGTGTGAAGTTTTATTCATGGTTTGTGAAGGGCAGTACGGTTTGGGATTTGTAGTTCTGAAAGTGTGAAGTTTTATTCATGGACTGTGAAGGGCAGTATGGTTTGGGATTTGTAGTTCTGAAAGTGTAAAGTTTTATTCATGGTCTGTGAAAGGCAGTACGGTTTGGGACTTGTAGTTCTGAAAGTGTGAAGTTTTATTCATGGTCTGTGAAGGGCAGTACGGTTTGGGACTTGTAGTTCTGAAAGTGGGAAGTTTTATTCATGGTCTGTGAAGGGCAGTACACTTTGGGATTTGTAGTTCTGAAAGTGTGAAGTTTTATTCATGGTCTGTGAAGGGCAGTACGGTTTGAGATTTGTAGTTCTGAAAGTGGGAAGTTTTATTCATGGTCTGTGAAGGGCAGTATGGTTTGGGATTTGTAGTTCTGAAAGTGGGAAGTTTTATTCATGGTCTGTGACGGGCGTTATGGTTTGGGATTTGTAGTTCTGAAAGTGTGAAGTTTTATTTCTACTCTGTGAAGGGCAGTATGGTTTGGGATTTCTAGTTCTAAAAGTGTGAAATTTTATTCATGGTCTGTGAAGGGCAGTATGGTTTGGAATTTGTAGTTCTTAAAGTGCGAAGTTTTATTCGTACTCTGTGAAGGACAGGATGGTTTAGGATTCCTACTTTTGACAGCATGGTATTACAGTTGTTCTGATGCTGCGCAACAGATACAAAGACCAGCTTCAGTTGCAGAATGTGAGTATCAGTCCAAACCATCTAGTTTCTTACATTCAGGTGAAAACATGCTCAGGATTAGTTAAATAGTATCAGAAATGAAACTGCATAATATGAAGAAATGTTTAGATATTTAGGTGGAGATAATGTAATAATGTAACTGTGTCTCTTTAAGTCACTCGATCTGCTGTAATACACAAAGTAAGTGTGTCAAATTGTTATTTATGTTAGTGTCACTGAAGTCTAAGCATTGTAATTCAGTTAAGTGCCATTCTTAATGCATGGTCATTAGGCTGTCATTTGCTGGAAACTATCTTGATTTAGCTATAGCTTATCTGACTGTAACGCTCTGTATAATGACCATGGTGCAAAATCAAGTGTGGATTGCTGCTAAAAGCAGGAAAAGGAGCTTGACAGCTATTTAACAATTAAAGCAATGCATAATTAGGATGCAGCCCACCAACTGGAAAATTTCTGTCTTATTGACTGAAAAGTGGTGTTACTAAAAAAGAACCATTCAGAATAAGCCGCTGTCTCATGATTTCCTGCTTTTAACAGATATTCATGATCTCATCCCTCAAATAAATGCCCATTCGACATTGAAATGCATACACTGGTATGTCAAAGAACATTGAAGATGGTAAAAAAAAAATCCATTGTCATATATTTACACGTTAGAGAAATTACGATAGAGACAGAGTGAGAGGGAAACTGAAAGAGAAGACTAGAGACCGAGGCAAAAATGTATAGAAAATGCATTAACTTAATAGATGCATCAGCAGTTGTGTGCACCTAAGAAGTTAGCTTATAAATGGATGTATTTAACCACGGAGGATAAACTAAAATAAATGTGTCTGAGATATGAAGTCTACAAACTGTTTCAGGGACACATTTGTGTATGTTTGCATGTATGTAGTAGGCTGCTTGTGAATTGCAGGTAAAGGTCTCATGAAACAGGCACTGATGAGATTTTAACTACATTTCCTAGATTGGTGGCTAAAACTGTAATCCTGTACCTCTTCTACATGTCACCATCCTGTCTTGCAAATAAATAAATGTTTATTGTAGTCAGCACTTTGAAAGTAATCTTTATCACCAGGGCTTCCTTGGTTTCTAATACTATGATGAGAATGGACCCAGTTTCTAAGTCAAATTATGATTAAAGTTTATGAAATTAGTATTGTTTCAATCTTTGATGTTAGCCAGAAATGCTCTTTGCAGCACCCACATTGTCCCCAGGATGGATTCCTTCTGCATTCATGCAGAGTTACATGCAGGTAACATATCTAAGTATGATTGCAAATTTCTTTTTGTGTGACCCTTTGCTCCTACTACTACCGGAACGGCTTGAGTATCCTTCTTCCACAATTGGTATTTTATGACTTTGTCTCTCTCCATATGTAAGACACTGTAGTCACCGGGTGTAGCAATTTCAATGATCGATGCTACTTTTGTCTTTGTTGCATAGACTACTATATCCATTTTCTCACATCTATTTTTTGAACTGTTGGTAATGGGTGATCCCATGTGATATAAACTTCATCATTTTCTATGAAGCTTTGTGGCTCATGTTTCCAGTGCTTTTCAACTACTTCAGTATTATAATGTTTGCACAATCCGCAATGCAACAGTCTTCCAACATTGTCACACCTTTTTGTCACTCACTAGGTCAGGGTAAGACACACAAGCATTGTGGGTTCTTGTTTAAACAGCTTTATTGCATGTAAACACATCATAAACAAGGTTAAGTAATTTTAACTTATAAACAGATTCGCTATCATGCACATAGATGTTAACATGCTGGCTGCACCTTCAAAATGGCACTGAAGGTAACACGTGCTTGGTATTTATGTGCACACACAAATCGTGGAAATGCTGGTTAAAGGTACAACACACCTGGTTATTCTACAGCCTCCCTCTTTGAGAAAATAGGCTAGACATTGTCATTGACAGTAATGAATATGCAATTTACATAGAAATTATTTTCATCATGCAATTATACAAAGCTAGATACATATATACAACTATGTCCACATTGCTGCATATTTCACACTAGGCTTTGAAATGCAACCATATCATGTGACATAAAATTTGGGATCTGGTTTAGCAACTGGGATTGTCTCTGTTGACTGTTCAATCTTAGGAATGCTGGAATCATCTGCCAGAACAGTATCAGGAGTCAAGACACATTCTGGAACAGGAATATCATCTGGATTGCTCTGAGAGTTAGAATCTTTATCACAGGTACGATGCTGCGATATCAGTTCTGCTACAGGAAGAAGATGCCTGTGATTTCTCCTGTACTTCACACCCTTGGATTCAACAAAATAAGATCTTGGCTCTGCAAAAACACTAGTTACTTGACTAATCCAGTCAAAACCTTTCACTGTTTGTATCCACACTGTCTCTCCTTTCTTCAAGGGACAAAGAAATCTGCTTGACTTGTCATAACTGGACTTTTGGAAAGAAAGTTTTCTGGATAACTGGACTTTGATGGCTTGATTGTTCTCAGCCGTAGGCCTCAAAAAACTAGAACTGATAGACAATTCTGTTCTGGTTTATCTAGATAGATATCTCTGAGCAAGTGAGCCAAGTATATCATCACTGGGTATGTTTCTGAGATTGAGTCAATTAAAAAAAATTTAATTTATCACTTTTGGACTTTTCAAGTAATTCCTTTACACTCTTTACTGCACATTCAGCAAGTCCATCCAATTGTGGATACTCTGGACTACTAGTAACATGTATGAAGTCCCACTCTCTGGCAAATTTCTGAAACAATTGACTGGTGAATTGGGTACCATTGTCACAGATTAATTTTTGTGGACTGCCATGGACTGAGAAATGGTGTTTCAACTTAGTAATGACTGTAGAAGAAGTTAGATTAGGTAGTAGATCGATCTTGAACCAATTTGAATAAGAGTCTACCAGTACTAAGTAATGCTGATTATTCCACTCGGATATGTCAGTAGCTACAATTGACCAAGGGAGATCAGGAATTTGACTTAGCTGAAGTGGCTCTCTTTGCAAATGTGCTTTAGTACTATTACATACTGAACAGGAAGACAGTACTCTATCAATGTCTTTCACTAGAGAAGTCCAAAATACTAGTCATCTTGCTCTTCTCTTAGTAGATTTGGAACCTGGGTGACCACGATGCAAATCTGGATATATTTTTGTTGTAAGGAAGCAGGAACAACAATTTTAGGACCTTTGACAATAATGACATCTTTCATCAACAACCCATCTCTGTAAGGAAAGTAAGACTGCACTTCTAGTGGTACACTGGGTTGCTTTGATGGCCATCCAACACTGATATAGTAATTGAGATTCTGCAAAACTGGATCAGTCATTGTATGATCTTGTAGCTCATCAAGTCTTGTGGTAGAAAAATTACACACTTCCATGACATCAAAGTCAAAATTCTGTTTGTCAAGCTGTTCCATTGTATTTCTGGGTGCTTTGGATAAGGTATTAGATAAAGACGTTTGCCTTTTTTATAGACCATTTTGAAGTTGTACTTCTGCAATTTGAACATCATTCTTTGTAATCTTGCAGAAGCTGAATGCAGCTAAAGGTTAATGATTAGTTTCAATCTGGATATCTCGACCATAGATATAATCATGAAACTTCGAACATGCAAACACAGCTGCCAAAAGTTCCTTCTCAATTTGAGCATACTGCATCTGGGTCTGCAGTCTGGGTAAGTGCTTTAGATGCATAGGCTACTGGCCTGCCTTCTTGGAGAATAACTGCACCTAAACCAAATGTTGAAGCATCACAGGAGACAGACTGGTTTGTTGACATCATAATATGCTAATGTTGGAGGGTTAGCAGTTTTCTGCTTAAGAACTTCAAATGTTCTCTCATGTTGGTCTAGGCATACCAAGTAACATTTTTATATGTGAGCTCTCTCAAAGGTGTTGTCAACTCACTGAAGTCTGGTATAAACTTGCCTAAGTAATTGACCATACCAAGAAAATGTTGTAGAGCTTACACATTGTCTGGTGCTGCCATTTTAAGAATGGCCGTTTGCTTGGACGGGTCTAGTCTTAAGCCCATACTTGTAAACAAATGACTTATATATGTAATTTCTAGTAATCTGAATTTGCACTTCAGAGGATTGAGCTTTAAGTTCACTTCATGTGCTCTGTCTAGAACTCTCTTAAGTTTCTGTCATGCTCTACCTCTCCATTGCCTCTGACCAATATATCATCTACTATTATGGAAAAAGGATAACCCAAAAAAATTTACTCCATTGCATGCTGAAAGAATTCACTTGCCAAATCTATTCCAAATGGCATTCTGAGGAATGAATATCTTCCTAATGTAGAAACTTAATATAGTCAGTAATGAAGATTTACGATCAAGCATCACTTGCCAAAATGAACCCGTTGCATCTAAGACAAAAAAAACAGTGGCATTTGGTATCAGGGCTGTAACCTCTTTGACTTTTCAATGCTTTGTTCAAATCTCTTGGGTCAATACATATTGTGATTTCATCTAAGCCTTTTTTTATAAGCTGCTACCATGGACAACACCCATTCGGTAAGTTCTGTAATCGGACAAATCACACCTTGTATCACCATTTTGTCCAACTGAGCTTTGACCTTATGCTACATAACTATCAGAATTCTTCTTGCTGGTCTGACCACGGGATTGGTTTCTCGATCTAATTTCATGGAATACACAACTGGAAGTTTGCCCAATCTGTCATCGGAACCATCAGCATACTCTGAAAAAATAGTATAGGTGAAGATGGAATTAGGACATGTGCTTATCTGATGAACTTGTCTGGCAAAAGAAAGCAGATTAATTTTCAAACTGTCTCTGAGACCCAATAATGACTGCACATGCCCACATAGAACAATAGGTTATAACAGTTCTTAGCCACATAACAGGAAAGTACTGCTGAGCCTTTGATTTGAATTTCTTCACATCTGTAAGCTACATGTTTTGCACAACTGGTCACATTTACGGGTTCACCAGCTCTGACCCTCAGAAAAGTATCTGCAGACATAACATTACACTTTCAACCAGTGTTTACTTTCAGCTTGGTGGATTTACCATTGATCCAGAAAGTACAAAACACTTAATTTCTTGCCAATAAATCTACTGCATCAATCGTTTCACCAATTACTGATGCACCATCTACATAGAAAGCAGACTGTTGCAGGTCTGTTTGATTAACTTGCTTTTTTGATTTACCTTTCTTTGTAACTGTGTGAGGCTTACTCGATTTACAAAATCTTTGAAAATGGTCCCATTTCTTACTCTTATTACATTGTTGACCAAATCCCATGCATCTTTCTCTTCTGGACTCATGATTTGCAACAGAATTGCAACAGTTAACAATAAAGCTTGATTTGAGTTTTGCTGATTCATTCTTATGCTGTACTCAGCAATGTCTGTTTTGCACTAGATACCTTTGGTTTTGCACTGAGCATACTCCTTTAAATGAAGTGGTCTTGGAATGTGCTTGAAGACTATGGGTTTTGCTTGGGAGTCGCATAGGGGCTGCTGCTGCCATGTGCTTAGGCCTTCTCTTGCTTGTCACATGTTTGATGATGTCTACATGAGCTCTGAAACTCACTGAAATCATATGCTTATCACTAGCAAACATATTCGTGTGCCTTTCTGTAACCTCATGAATCTGACAAACCTTAGTGGCCTTACTCAGGATTAAATCACTGTCACAAAGCAAAATCTTTCTCACAACAGCTTTATTAATACAACACACAAGTCTGTCCCTTATCAATTCATCCTTTAAATCACCAAAACTACATGTTTTACCTTTGTTTCTCAGGTCAGTAATGTAAGCTACAAAAGTTTCCCCTTGATTTTGATCTCTTGTATAAAACAAATGCCTCCCTGGTGTAACATTAGTCTGGGGGTTAGACATTTCTCTGAATTTGCACTTTAAGCACTTGAGTCTTCCCTTGATTCAGCCTGCACAACAATATGAAGAGTTTCTCCTTCACCTTCATACACCACTGGTGCTTAGACAAATGAACGCTCTCTTTCAATGGCTTCTGACCCTGCTAGGTTCAGAAAAATGAATGGCCTGTTGTGTGCATCTTTATCAGAATAAGGTGCTTGTATAACTATATTGTATTCTTGCTCAAATATTCTCCAATTCTCTGCAATATTCTGATCTTACACAAGTGGTTGTGGCTTGTAAAATCTGTTTGCCATTTTGATATATCTCAGGGAAGACTCTTGCAAATATGTATGAACATACACACTTGTACATATATGTATACATGTGCTTGAAATTTATGCCAGTACTTCTAACAACACAGCAAGCTTTTGCATAATTGAATTTCATGAAATAAGGTTTTGGGGCACTGTAACACTTTGAAATCTCTCTATTTGACTGTAAAACCACTTGCCTTGAAATTATTTTACTATATGAACCGTGTATCTTGTAAAGGCAATAACCTAAATTCATTTATCATCATTTTATTATATGAGCCTTTTTCTTGTAATTGCTTTGATGCCAAAGCCATTTATCAACATTATTTTGCTGCAAAAATCATTTATCATCATTTTAAGAAGTATTTCGAACAACTGCACAGTGCGAATAAACTGAGCAATAGAAGCTGAGAGCAAGAAACATCTTGAAGTAACTGTGCTTTGTGAATAACTATCTCAAAGTAATGGCAGTCTACAAATAAAATGTTTTGAAGTAATTGCACCTTGCAAATAAACAATCTCGAAGTAATGGCACTTTGTGAATGAACTGTTATAAAGTAATGGCAATTTGCAAATAAAGAGTTTCAAAGTAATGGCAGTTTATGAATAAACTGTTTTGAAGTAATGACAGTTTGCAAATGTACAGGGCAGAAGAAGCTCAGATTGAGAAACACCTCATAATAACTGTACTTTGTGAATAAACAGTGCACAGCACACTGGAACTTCCCCAAAGTGGTCGCACTTTACCAAACAACTCTGTATAGTGCAAGAGACAATCTGCAATGGCGACTCCCCATGAACAGACACACCCAGGCACAAGAAACTTTTCAAAATGACTTCACTTGACTGCACTTCACAAAATAGTTGCACTTTGCACACAACAAATTCCCCGAAACAAATGCACAACAATAAGCACACACTGTAAGCAATTTTACACACTTTGAGATTCTTCAAACAACTCTAGTTATGCTATTCAAGACTTCAATCAATACAAAGTAGTAATTTTTGCCAAAACACAATAATTTGCCAAACACATGTAGTCACCTTTGCTTTATTTACACTCAATGTGCCATTTTCTACCCTTTCTGTTATAGTCGTTTCGCTCATTGAATCTCTCAATGTGACTTTTATGCCCTTATGTTATATTTGTTTTGCTCATTTAATCTCTTTTCATGCCCATTATACCTTCTTGTGCTTGTTTTAACTCTGACCATGCTTGTTTTGCATTAAATATGCTTGTTTTACAATTCTGAGGCAATTATGAACCCTTTATGTACTTTTGTAATGCTTGTTTTATCAAATAACTCGGTTTCATACATTTCATCTGATTAATGAGCTCTTTTCTACTTTTCATTTACTTACTAAACTTTTCTCTGCTATTCGTTTGCTTAACAATACACTTTTGCGCCCTTGTAATGGTCTGATTAGCCTCTTTTGATAAACAAATCTTTAGTGTGTGTTCTCTTTACCTTTGGCTTGTTCTTACCCTTTTTTGCTCTCAGTTCTTTTAGTTTGACTTTGCCATTACCTCGGCACCTTGTAGATCTGAAAAATAGTCTTTGCAATCCTGCTTCTGACACCATGTCACTCGCCAGGTCAGGATAAAACATGTGAGCATTGTGAGTTTTTGTTTAAACAGCTTTATTGTATGTAAACACATCATAAACAAGGTTAAGTAACTTTAACTTATAAACAGATTTGCTATCATGCACATGGATGTTAACATTCTGGCTGCACCTTCAAAATGGCACTGAAGGTAACACGTGCTTGGTATTTATGTGCACACAGAGATCTTGGAAATGCTGCTTAAAAGTACAACACACTTGTCATTCCATACAGTCCTCCTGCTATTAGTGTATCACAACTTGCAATAAGATGTGTGACTGTTTCCAATTCTGTTTTATAAAACCTACATTTGTGTATTTCTCCCACATATTGAGTGGACTGTGTAAACCAATGTGTATGTAGTCCACCATCCTGGGCTGCTAATATTAACCTTTCATCTTTTGGTTTACATTCACCTCCTCTTACCCATTCACATTTACACATTTCTTGCCTTTTCATCTGATCCACAACCCCCTATTCCTATTTTTGCCATGGGGTTGGGGTGTCACTTCAAACTTTGCAATCATCTAGAGCCGAGGTTCACACCATTGGGGTGGCTCCTTCACCTTATATTCTTTCTTTAGTTTTTTTTTGGTATATTCAGTTGCTGCATGATTTTTATCTACTTCTGGTTTGATTTCCATTTCTAATTGACACTGATATGCTTTTGCTAAACTAAGCAGGGAAGTCATCTAAGATTTATTCTCCGCATGTTTTAAAACTTTCACTATGTTTGGATCTTTAAGGTCAGCAGATATGTATGCACTCCTACGATCACAGATATTTACATGTAATCAATTTCAAGGAAGGCCATACCTCCTTCAGAATGGGGAATGTATAATCTTGGTGTATACACTGATTTTTATAAATCATTTGATAAGCATGAAGCATTTTTATTGTTTTCCTGCCCAAATGATCCAGCACATTTAAGGCCATGAATCACTCCAAAACTGTAAATCGATTTACAGCTTGGACTTTGTTCCTAGATGTCAGAGCTGTTTTCAATATTAATTGTAGTATTCTAAAATATTCCTTACTGAGTTTCATTCACATATGTTCGTGTTATATTGTTGATCCTTCATCGATTCCCAAATATGTATACACTCCCTCTTACTGAAGTTCCATTATATCACATTCCTGTCACAGATTGATATTTTCTTGGTGCTGTAGCTTTAAAGGTTTATTAAGACCAAATGATATTCTTATATCATCTGAGAAAGTTTTGACCACTTGTAGTTGTTACTGGTGCTGAGATTGCTTTAGATTTTTTTGCCAATTGTAGAACTAAGAATATTGTTTATTATGCAGGATGTTCATCAAGTAACACATTTTATATTGGTAAGACAAACTGAGCATTTAAAGATAGGATCTTGGAACATTTGAATGATATATCTAAAGGTAGTGAGATTAACATTTTAGCAAAGTACGTTAAAAACTATGATTCACAACATATGTTTAAGTTTTTTGGTATTGGAAATTATTCATGAAAGTGATAGGGAAGGTGACATAAAGAATAAGACTGAATGTGCTGAACAAAGGCGGATTTTATTATTAAAAGCATTTGTAGAACCAGGTTTAACTGACAGGGTATCTTTCAAACCTGTTTAAAAGTCACACCCATTACAACACTGAGTTGGGGGCTTGGCAACTTAAGGCACTTTTATTGGTGCATATTGAGGTGACATAATCACTGCTAAGATGCTTTTTAAATTATCATGTGATTTTAATGTCTGTATTTGATTGGATTGCTTTGCATTTAAAAATTTGCCAGCTTTGTTACTTTTACTATGGTCTGATGAAGCAGTATTGTATTACCAGTTCTTTATTAAAGTTAGTTGCTCAGATGCTGTGGCAGCCTGGAGTTTCTTTTGCTTTGTATACCACTTGTAGTTGTGCTTTCTGTTCTTCATCTGATGAACTATTTAGTTTTAAATCATCCTCAAAAAGAAGATAAGAAGTCTTTGTTGTTTTCTGGGAGCCAAATTGTAGCCATGACCTAATCTAAGTAGACAACTTAATGGGTTAAGGGCAAGACAAAACAGAAGAGGTGATAAAGAGTGACCCTGGAATATCCCCCTTTGAAATTTTATCCCTAGAGTAATACTTTGCCCTTTATCATGGCTAAATTGCAAAGTGGTTTGCCACTCTTTCATGGTAGGGTGTATCTTACACATTTGTAAACAGTTTTTATCCATGAATGTATGATGCTGTCAAATGCTTTTTCATAATCTATCCATACCATACTTAGGTTCTTCCCCTTTTTACAGTTTCTCATTATGACTTTATTTAACAACAGATGATCCTTTATTCCATTGGAAATGTTAAAGGAAAAATAGTGGCTATAACATGTTATTAGTAAATACTGAAATGGGTGAATATAACATGTTATTAGTACATATTGAAGCAATCAGTAGTAAATACTGAAATGGGTGACTATAACATGTTATTAGTAAATACTGAAGTAATCAGTAGTAAATACTGAAACAGGTGACTATAACATTTTATTAGTAAATACTAAAGTAATCAGTAGTAAATACTGAAATGGGTTGCTATAACATGTTATTAGTAAATACCGAAGTAATCAGTTATAAATACTGAAATGGGTGAATATAACATGTTATTAAAAAATACTGAAGTAATCTGTAGTAAATACTGAAACGGGTGATTATAACATGTTATTAGTAAATACTGAAGTAATCAGTAGTAAATACTGAAATGGGTGAATATAACATGTTATTAGTAAATACTGAAGTAATCAGTAGTAAATACTGAAATGGGTGAATATAACATGTTATTAGTAAATACTGCAGTAATCAGTAGTAAATACTGAAATGGGTGAATATAACATGTTATTAGTAAATACTGCAGTAATCAGTAGTAAATACTGAAATGGGTGAATATAACATGTTATTAGTAAATACTGCAGTAATCAGTAGTAAATACTGAAATGATCACCCAGTCATTGTATCAACAAACCTGCCTGCAAAAAACTTTGTAGAGTTTCATAATAAGCAAAAGTATATGGCTAAGTATTATCAAGACAGGTGGAAACATTTCTGACAAGATAACTGCTACTGTGGGCAACATTAAAAACCCAAGTTTCATGTGACCAAACAAAAAAATAGCTGATCATTTTCTACACAAACAAAAGGCTAGCATGTAGGCATATCCATGACTTATGGAAAAAGGCTGCAGTGATGTCAGTTCACATTGGGGAAAAGAGATGATACAAAAAAAAATATGACCCAACAGGCTAACTAGTAATCTGTGTTATAGTGAGTAGAGCCATGGCTGAGCTCATCCAAAATGACACAGGGCATCCTTCTGTTAGATATGCAGCAGCATGACTTCCATAAGAAGAAGGCTTTCCTTTTGAATCTGATGTCATTCTTTGTAGAGACAACTCCAGCAATTGATGAGGGGCTGACAACACCAACTGCCGCTCTTAACTTTTCTAAGGCTGTTGACGTTTTTGTATCTGGGAATAATGGACAACTTAACGTATTACATTTCTATCCATATGTAATTATATTCATTAAGTAGCAGGATGGAAGGCAGGGTGAGGCCTAGCTTTGTGTCAGTACAGGTTATTGGTGTCCCTCAGGGATCTGAACTGAAGTTACTTCTAATTAAATATAGTTATGGAAAATGAAATATCTTAATGATTGCAAACTGGGTGGAATAATTACGTCTGTCAAAACATTTTGCATTAATACTGGTTACTTTGGCAAAGATGAAGAAAGAACTTTAGCACCAGAGACCCAAGGTTCAGTTATCAGCCCAGGCATTAGGAGGAGCTGAGTTACAGAAGTTTGATCAATTGTCAGATTGTCGATTTCAGGTACAGGGAGGGATGGCTCTGCTTAAACCTAGGTAGGACTGAGATGATTGTTCAGAAGGTGTGCCCAGGATAGCATGTGCAGAAACTCATATGGACTGCTCAAAGCAAGCAATTGTGGAAGTTGCCTAGTCCAGGTGATAAAGTCAGGGGCATAAAATCAAAAACACCCTCATCCTTACAGTGGAGGAGATCAGCATTCATGGAAATGACTCTCATATCACAAGGAAATGAATGGCCCAGTGGCCTCTCACCTCTTCGATGGGATGATGGAGATGAGGGCTTGTTAGCCATTGCATGGTATGGATCTCCAAAATTATAAAAGAAGGTTTTTTTTAAGCTCTATTAAACAACAAACACATCTCTAATGTTGGCAAATGCAGTATAACAGCACTGGGTAAAAAATATGTATTTAAACACTAAACTGACAAATTATTAAAAATCTACTTGGAAGGCTGCAAAACTGAGGCATTAGTGAGTGGAATAAACTGAAAAAAGCAGACAAGTGTATCATATTTGTTATATCCTTGTTGTTATAAGGCTCAGGTTACATATTTATATTGTTTTTAGATGGTGTAGTTTTTTTTTAAATAATGATAGACACAAACTGTTATGCCCTCCATCTTTTGCCTCTGGCTGGAAATCTATAAATGTTTAGTACATATAATTGTTTAACAACATTCAATGTCATTTACCCACTGATGTCCAATTTCACCAAATGTACTCGCCCATTAGTTTGGTTACCATCTCAAATAAGTCCACCAGGCTGAGTAGGCATGACCTGACCTTGACAAAGCCAAACTGGGTTGGATCTGTGTCAGAAGGTTTCCTAAGTCATTGTTTATCATTTCCATGATAATTATTTTCAAGGCTTTGTGTATGAGACTAGTCAGATGAAAGGGTCTGCAGTTACCTGTGTCCAAAGTTGTCCAGTTCTTTTTCAGAGGGATGACAGTTGCACTACTCTGCTTGGCACAAAGCCTGCTGTGGTTAGAAAGTGATTCTAGTGGTCCTGATAGGTCATGCTTTATAATATTAAAGAGGCATCCGGGATATTATCTGGGCCCACCGATGCATTGTTCTAGGCCCTGAAAAGTTAATTGAGGACCAGTTCCCTAGTGACAGATCGTGGGGGCTTATGGCTGCAGGGTGTCTGGAAGGAGGGTAAAATTGGAGCTAATTTTATTAGACAGTAGATTTATTATATTTTGGGGCATAGTTTAGGTGGATCCATTTACAATCACTTGATCACAAGTATTGCCTTTGAGGTTGCAGACATACATGAAGAATGCCTTGAGATTGTCCTTGGGCTAGGAAACTATTTTTAGTGAAAATTTGGATTGTTAAACTTGATTAGCTCTTGAGTTGCTTGTTTAGATTGATGAGGGAGTTTTTACCTTGCTGGGCATTGCACATCTAAATGTTTGCCTTCATTTTTTGACATTGGGATTCCACCAGGGTGGCTTGTTTTCTGAGTTTGTCCTGTGCTTATCCCTGGTAGGTACAGTTGTCTCCCTGTAGTCCTTTGCATGATTATATAGGATTTCTGTGAACAGTTTCACATAAGCAGCATTGTTATCACTTCTCAGAGTTGTGGGCTTGAAATTTTGCTAGGGTGTCACTTAATGGTAACAAGTTTACATTAGAATAATTTCTAAAAGTTACAGGATTAGCTGGGGTACTGGGTTTTATTTTTATTTCAAAGGAAACGGCTTTACTGTAAGAACTGACAAGTGAGGACATTGTACTGGGGGGAGGGGTGCAATATTCTCCCATGTTTGTGAGGGCCAGGCCAAGGATGTTAGTGCTTCATGTGGGAATACGGACTAGTTGGTCCAGAATGTTTGTGTTTACAAATTCCAGGAATGCCTGGGCTGGCATGCTTGGGGGATTCCTAGTTTATGTTAAGTAATTAAAGTCCCACATGAATATGGTATTGGGTTGAATGCCGAGTGTCTCCAGTACTTCTAAGTATGTGCTATGGGTTTTCTTGGTCATAGAGGGGGCTCTATACAGTACAAGGATGTGGCTTTAGACTCTGCCTATTGTAATCTGGACATGGAAAATACTCAGGCATGTCATGCTGTTTGACTACTCTTGAGGTATGTTTGTTTTTTATGTAAATTGAAGCACCTTCTCCTTCTGTCCCTTCTTGTGCAGAAATGTTTGCTTTCATTTGCATGATCTAAATCAAGTAATAGGATTAGATCAAGACAAGGATCTAATAGATCAAGTAATGGGGTTAGATCAAGACAAGGATCTAATAGATCAAGTAATGGGGTTAGATCAAGACACGGATCTGATAGATCAAGTAATGGGGTTAGATCAAGACAAGGATCTAACAGATCAAGTAATGGAGTTAGATCAAGATAAAGATATATGTGTTAAAGAGAACAAGAGAAACACACATGGACTGATTCCTTATAATATAAAAAATATCAAATCAAATGTAGGAAATAGATTATAAGTACTGACTATACTGCATATGATTTCTAAAACCTAAATCACAAGCAGTATGTCTCCAAAACTGTCGTATCCAGACAGCTCTCTTCTGTCCAGTGCAAAAGTCAATTTGACAAAAACATGTGCCTTCCACCCATCCGAGCTGGACAGCTAATATGTTACAGGTACCACATGCTGATTGTATAAGTCTGTGAAATATCACAAAACTAAAACCAAAGTGTGAGTAGGCATGCCTCCAGTACATGTAAAGCATTCAACTTGATTATGATAAAAAACGAGGACCCATATGGGCTGTAGAATAAGGCCCACCCAAAGATACAAAATGACTGAGTAGCTGGAGGGAGACAAGAGAGGGTGCAAATCATCCTTGGACCTCTTGCAGGCCTAGTCATTGATGGGTATTTTTGTTTTAAAATATTAATAATTGTAAAACATTCTTTTTGAGAAGTGACCTTGAGCAAGCCCAGTGGATGTACTTGTCAGGTCTGTAATTGAATCAAAAAAAATAAAAAGCTATGTAAGTGCCAATTTTTAATACTAGGTCCCAAAACTTTTGAGTCTTTTCCAAAATTTACATTAAGCTAGTTTAAACTTATTAATTAGTTTTAATTACATACAGTAGACAATGCCAGAAATTTAAGATCAGTACCATACACAAACATCTGTATTTCAACAACTACAATAAACATGGCAGTTTTGGATACCAGCTTGAACAGTAACAGACAGTGAACAAATGTAAATAAAACTTAATAAGGAATATTTTAGAAGACTTAAATTAATCCTGAAAAACAGTGCTAACATTTAGGAACAAAATCCAAGCTATAAACCAATTTGCTCTTCCTCTCCTAACTTAGAGTTTTGGAGTGATTGATTGGCCCCAAAAGGTGTTGGACAGATTAGATAGGAAAACAAGAAGGATGCTTCATGCTCACCAAATTATATATAAAAATCAGTGCATACCAAGATTATATATTCTCCGTTCTGAAGGAGGGATGGGCCTTCTTGAAAATGATTACATGTAAAGATCTGCAATCGTGGGACTCCACACATATCTGCTGACCTCACAAGACCCAAGTGTAGTGAAAGTTTTGAAACATGAGGAGAATAACTATAAGATGACTTCTCTGCTTAGTGTAGCAGAAGCATATCAGCGTCAACCATTAATGGAAAACAAACCAGAAGTATGTAAAAATCAGGCAGCAACTGAATGTGCCAAAAAACAAAAGAAAGAATATAAGGTGAAGGGCAAGATGAGAAGGCAAGAAATGTGGAAAATTTAACAGCTTAGGCCAAGGCTATAAGTTGCAAGTATAGAAAACTTCTGGAAGAACCTCATGCTGATAAGGATCGACTGCAGGAATAGTTAAGGAGAGGCAAATTCAAACCAAGAGATGAAAGGTTAATACTGGTAGCCCAAGATACTGGGCTACACACATGTTGGTTAACAAAGTCCATTGAAAATATGGGAGAAACAGACAAATGTAGGTTTTGTAAAACAGGATTTGAAACAGATGCAAACCTTGTTGCTGGTTGTTGTAGATCAGTATGCATGTATGTATACCTTTAAGAAGCTTTCCACAAGCTTGCACATGTGTATAAATACTGCACATGTGCAAGCTACACTGCCATTTTGTAGACAGCTGTTGAGATGTAAGCATGCATGTATGTAATGGTCTGTCGGTTAATCAGTTTGTTTATATTTTATGTTGCTACTATCTATTATTATGTGCTTCTATATAATAAAGCAAATAAATGATCCATAAAGTGTCATAGAAAATGATGAAGCCTACATCACATGGGATCACCCAATACCAACAGTTCAAAAGATAGATGCTAGAAAACTGGATATAGTGGTTCAAGAAAAGAAGACAAGAGTAGCATTGATCATTGAAATTGCCTCACCCAGTGACTACAGTGTCTTGTGTACAGAGAGACACAAAGTCATCAAATATAAGGGTGTGCACTCAGAAACAAGAGCAATGTGGAAGAAAGATAACCAGACAGTTTCAATAGTCGTAGGAGCAATGGGTCTTATAAAAAAGAATCTACAATCATATATAGACATGTTACCAATACATGTAGCCCCATACAAATTGCAGGAGTCATTACTGGGCACATTGTGGGTGGTACGTAGAGCACTTCTGGATGACATCAAAGATTGAAACAATATAATTTCATGAACTTTAATCGTACTTTGACTTAGGAGTAGGATCCTTTCCCGTTATGATATGAGAAACCCAAAAGACTTACAGAAATTTAAAACACAAGTACACAACACAAATGCAAACCACAAGCATACTAGCAAACAAATGCAATGTGAACTTTGCTTCAGAAATAACTATTTAAAGCCTCCCTCTCTCAGATTCCCCCATAATCACTAAAGAACATATTAATTATTAAAATCAGTATTATTATATTAAAGGTCACATGGCTCCTTCGGCCATACAGTATGCAGATGACTCACCTGTCACCTGTTGTTGTTGCAACCTCTGTCACATCCCCTGTAATAACTAAAGAAGATATTAAATATTAATAACATCAGTATTATTATATTAAAAGTCACATGGCTCCTCCAGCCATACAGTATGCTGATGACTCACCTGTCACCTGTTGCTGTAATCTCTATCACAATCCGTATAATCACTAAAGAAGATATTAAATATTAATAACATCAGTATTATTATATTAAAAGTCACATGGCTCCTCCAGCCATACAGTATGCAGATGACTCACCTGTCACCTGTTGCTATAACCTCTATCACAATCCCTATAATCACTAAAGAACATATTAAATATTAATAACATTAGTATTATTATATGCCATACAGGATTTTGATGACTCACCTGTCAACTGTTGTTGTAACATCTCTGTCTCATCTTCAACAAATCACCCAAGCTGCCTTTACTTCCATTGAAAGCTGGCTACCAACAATTGACTGCTACTTATCCCCTCAAAAAACGAATTTCTACTTTTTACCATTAAACATACTCTCTTAATAAAAGTCAATTTGCGATTCTCTCACAGAACCACACAAACATTGAAGTAGTCCCTTACAAAAATAACAAAACTATCGTGTCACCATTGATGAACATCTTATGTTTGACCTACATATTCAAAATAGTATTAAGAAAACACATCAGAAACTTGGTATTACCTACCGGCACAGACACTTATTAGATATATCCACTAAGCACATTCTAGCCGCTATTTACTTTCTAGCCACAGTCTTATATGATGCCCCAATACTTACAAATTTTCCTAAAATGCAAGCATGAAACTTGTTACAATAAAGTTTCAAAGTTATCCATGGATGCAACATACTCCACATACAGGATTTTGATGACTCACCTGTCAACTGTTGTTGTAACATCTCTGAAAACCCCCGCACATCACTGCACACCCCTCCACACATCACTGCATATGCCCCACACATCACTGTTTACCCTCCATAAATCACTGTAAACTCCACACACATCTCTATACTCCCCACACATCACTGTATACACCCCCACACATCACTGTATACACCTCCACACATCACTGTATACACATCCACACATCACTAGATACACCCCCATACATCACTGTATACACAACCACACATCACTAGATATACCCCCATACATCACTGCATACACCTCCACATATCACTGTATACACATCCACACATCACTGTATACACCTCCACATATCACTGTATACACATCCACACATCACTGTATACACATCCACACATCACTAGATACACCCCCATACATCACTGTATACACCTCCACATAACACTGTATACACCTCCACACATCACTGTATACACATCCACACATCACTAGATACACCCCAAAACATCACTGTATACACCTCCACATATCACTGTATACACCCCCATACATCACTGTATACACATCCACACATCACTAGATACACCCCCATGCATCACTGTATACACCTCCACATATCACTGTATACACCCCCACACATCACTGTATACACATCCACACATCACTAGATACACCCCCATACATCACTGTATACACCTCAACATATCACTCTATACACCCCACACATCACTGTATACACATCACTAGATACACCTCCATATATCACTGTATACACCTCCACATATCACTGTAAGCACCCCCACACATCACTGTATACATCTCCACATATCATTGTATACACCCCCACACATCACTGTATACACATCCACACATCACTAGATACACCCCATACATCACTGTATACACCTCTACATATCACTGTAAGCACCCCTACACATCACTGTATACATCTCCACATATCACTGTATACACCCCCGCACATCACTGTATACACATCCACACATCACTAGATACACCCCCATACATCACTGTATACACCTCCACATATCACTGTATACACCCCACACATCACTGTATACACATCCACACATCACTAGATACACCCCCATGCCTCACTGTATACACCCCCACACATCACTGTATACACAAACACACATCACTAGATACACCCCCACACATCACTGTATACACCTCCACATATCACTGTAAGCACCCCCACACATCGCTGTATACACCTCCACACATCACTGTATACTGCCACATACATCACTGTACACACTCACACTCTCACGTGGCTTGAACTCCCACACTGCCTTACCTTCCTTCACCTTGAAATGGCACATAAAATCATTCATAGACCCCTGCCCTGCTAGCTTCCCACTGAGCATCATCCCAGCAAACAAGCTAACAAAAGTCTATACTCTTTCTGCATAGTCAAATCTGGAATACTCTTCCCTTAACTATCAGATCAAACCAAAAGCACACATCCTTTAAACTCTCACTTAAGGAATATCTTTCCAAATCTTGGATCTGCTCCTGCTTGAGCCCAGAGTGATAATATCCCTAATTCTTAATTGTCTACTACTTACCCTTTTCCTCACTTTTTATACTCTCTTTTTTCAGTTTTCCTCTTTCTCTCCTCTGTTCATTGTACTTACAACCTACTTCTTATCTTTCCTAATAGCTAGTACTTTATGTATTGATAAGTTCTCCTACATTTGTAATTCAGATGTACATATTAAGCAGCTGTTATACCAACTTAGTTTTCTCTGTATTTTTTCTGTACTACAATACTGCTGGTATGTTTCCAAGATCTTATATATACAATTTGTATTAATGGAGCTTTTCTCCCCAGGTCTCCACTGAAAATGGGTTCTTTCTGGCCCAGTTGGACTTTCCTAGTAAACAAATGTCAAATAAATAAATTGGTCTTCCTGCAAGGCTAAAATAGTGTAATCTATGACACTTGATATACCTGTCTGCATACTAACCAGTACTAAAACCCTGGCGTAACCACTCTCTAAACTATAACCTACCTTTAGTCACTAACTTTGTCCCTGAGGTTTGGTGAGGTTTGGTGAGTTATGGCCACTCCACAAGACAGGTCCCACTACTATCCCAGGGATTAGCTAGCTAATCAGTCCTATTTGCAAAGCCATGGAAATTATTATAACTGACCTGATAAATTATGACATTAAAAGCCTTGTCCAACTGGACTTACAGCAGTTTTATTTTATAAAGGGTAGACCCTATGTACTAAATCTGGTCAACTTCTTTTAGAGAATAACACAAACTGTTGACAACAGCCATGTATGGCATTGCTTGATCTGATCAAAGCAT